>NC_056743.1:275191344-275491344 GCF_019279795.1 Protopterus annectens
ATTTCTTAGCCCAGCACTCAAAACTCATAGCAAGCACTTATAAACCCTGGCACTACAGAAGGATAAAGCTGTCTATTCGACCTTATCAGCCATTCAGTAAAACAGTTTACTGTACCTATCCAGGCATGTCCAAAGGGCAGTTTCAGGTGTGCTCTCCAGTCCAACTGGTGAATCTGGGCATTTTGAGGCAATGTTACAACTGCCTCATGTACACAGACAACCCTCTCCTCCTACCACCAAACACCAATATATGCGAGAGATGTAATTATACAGCCAAACTGGAAGCTAAGCTCTCTCAACCCAACACTGGATCAGACAGTCAAGAGGAGAAGGGAAATACTGGCATCACACCACCAGTCTCATATAGACCCATTAAACCATCACCGGCAAAAGACGCATGTAAATACACGAAAACATACTTGGAGGCACTAAATAAAAATTTGCCAAAGCAACAGAGCCCTCCAAAGCAGACATCCAAGCAACCTCCACCCCCCAACACAAACCATGAAACACATACTTCACAAAACCAGTATGCCATGCAATCACAGTCCTCAAGGCAAAATAACATACCCAACATACTAGTAATAGGTGACTCTATAGTCAGGCAAACTGATGTCCCACTCACTAGGCTGAATAAGGAGAAAGTTACTGTTAGCTGCCTGTTGGGTGCCAGGATCCACCACATAACACAAGCACTCAGGTCACTCCAGAACAAGTACAAAAATGACTCTGTCATTGTCCATATTGGTGTAAATGACCTGAGCCGTACCTCCCTGGACTACATGAAAAGAGACATGGAAGAGCTCTCTGATCACGTAGGCCAA
This sequence comes from Protopterus annectens, assembly GCF_019279795.1. Classification (NCBI taxonomy): domain Eukaryota; kingdom Metazoa; phylum Chordata; order Ceratodontiformes; family Protopteridae; genus Protopterus; species Protopterus annectens. The sequence goes on from NC_056743.1 coordinate 275,192,169, forward strand.
TCCGGTATGACCCTGACCCTGAGTAGCATCCTTCCCTCACCAAGAATGATACCATGGTATAAAGAAAAAATTATCAATTTCAACAATTGGCTAAGTTTCTGGTGCCATTCAAAGGGGATCCAGTGTCTGTCTGCCTGGGATGACATGCTCGACAAGCCATGCTGCTTCACTAGAGACAGCTTGCACCTGTCTCCCTTAGGCTTTCAAATACTGGCCAAGGCTATTGCCACCCCCATAGTGCCTTTTTTAGGCAAGGCTCAATACACAAACCCACCGCAGTAAATAGCACAAGTAACAAATAGCTGAGGGTAATACTACTCAATGCCAGAAGTCTAAACCTCAAAATGCATGCACTGGAGGCACTCCTCAGTATGGAGAAAATTCATATATGTGCAGTAAAAGAAACCTGGTTTAAGGCTCCAGAGAGCACCCCAGCACTACCAGGCTACAACTCATACCATACATTTTGGCCACAGAACCCGAACCGAAATACAAAAGTTGGGGAGTATCCATATTCATCAAGGAGACCCACACCTCCAGGTTAGTGGCACAGCACAATACTCCAGAGATTATCCACGTCCAACTAACAATGGGCAAAACTGCAATTCAAATTGTAGCTTGCTACAGATCACCCACCATGTCCCAGGACCCCCATTCCGCATTTCTGGAAACACTGGGTAACATAAAGGTCCTACCAAACACCCCAATATTGGATTATTTCAACTACCCAAACATTAACTGGGAGAACTACTCAAGTACTAACTCCCTTGCCCAACATTTCCTAGAATTTATAAACTCAAAAGCCCTGGAACAACTGGTCAACACTCCCATCAGAAGTGACAACATATTGGACCCGGTCATCACCAACATGGGCGACACCAGAGGTCAACCCCTCACTGGTTAGATCTGACCATAAACAAATCACTTTGGATATCCACATACCGCTCCCACCCCCGGATAAGGAAACCACCATGAAAAACTTTTCAAAAGCAAACTTCACGTTACCTAAGACAGAGGTGGAAAGTTTCAAAGCCCCCATGCTAAAGGATAATGCTGTCCAAGCTGCAAAATCCTTTACTAATGCATTCTACGGGCACCTACAAGAATGCATGGATCATGCAATCCTAAGCAAAACCAAGACTCATTCCTCTAAGAAAAGGAAACCAGTCTGGTGGACTCCTGCCATAAACAAGCTATACAATAGAAGGAGGAAACTAGTACAGAAAAGAGTAAAATCCCAAGAAGGGAAAACATCCCTGATCAGTATCAACAAGAAACTATGATCCCTCATAAAATCGTCCAAGGTGAGCTTTTAAAGAAAACTTGCCAAGGACTCCAAAGATAACCACAAGGTATTCTTTAGCTATGTCAAGAATCTAAGTGGCAATGCTCAGATCTGCTCGGAGGTAGTGCAGAATGGCAGAAAATACACTGAACCAACCGATATTACCAACATCCTGGCAGACAGGTTCAGTGCAAACTTCACACCCCTCTCACCCCCAAAATGGCCCATAGCCATACCAGAAGAATGTAGAGCCTGTGAAATCACAGATACTCAGGTTAAAATAGCCCTCTCCACAGCCAAAAACACAGGATCAATGGGACCGGACGGTGTCCCAGGCTGCGTCCTACACAAGCTCAAAGATGAACTAACCCCTCATCTAAACACACTGTTCAAACTCAGCCTCTCCACAGGCTATGTACCCATAGATGAGTGCACACCATTGCTGTGCACCCATAGATGGGTGCACAGCAATGGTTATTCTGCTCCACAAAGATGGTGCCACAACAAACCCTGGGAACTATTGCCCTATAAGCCTGACTACCTTGGTCAGCAAAGCTATGGAGCTCATCATCATGGAACCCATTAACAGAGACATTGGGAACCTCCAAATACTGGAACCTACCCAGTTTCGGCTTTGTTAAGCGCAGATCATGCCTCCTAAACCTGGTGGACTTCTTTGAGACAGTTACCAAGGCTGTAGATGAGGGAAAGGTGGTACACACAGCCTACCTAGACCTCACAAAGGCCTTCAACACCATTCCCCATTCTGGTATTATAGTCTAGCTTACCAGCCTGAACATAAACCCCTATGTCACAAGATGGGTTGCCAGTTGGCTCACGGACAGAACCCACATGGTGAGAGTTGCAAGAGCTAGGTATGACTCTTTACAAGTGGTGTTCCCCAGGGCTCAGTCCTAGGACCCTTCCTGTTCTGCATACACTTCTCAGAGGCACAGACAAGCACAGGAGGACAATGGCTGACCAAGTTCGCAGATGACTGCAAACTAGGGGCTATAATTGACTCACCAGCTGACACAGACATCCTCCAAAAGGGTCTCATTGAGACGGATACCTGGTGTCAAAATCATGGCCTCAAGATAAATGCAAAAAAGTGCATAGTTAATCACTTTGGAAATACCAAAGCACCCACAAACTACCACATAGGTGGTAGTCCCCTAAATACGGAACATGTAATAAGGGATCTGGGGACCCAAGTAGATAGTAATCTTTCCTTTGATAATCATATTGCCAAAGTGGTTAGAAAATCCTTCTATGTGGCCCACCTAATCACAAAAGGGTTTGCATCCAGATCAAAAGAGGTCATTGTGCCCCTCTACTCATCACTCATCAGATCCATCATAGAGTACAATGCTCCATTTGGGATGTACCTTACAAGACACCTGCAACAGCTGAAAGACCACAGAAGTACCTCACCAAGAGGATCACTGGCTTCAGATAGATGGGCTATGCAGCTCGACTGAAGAAACTCCAGCTGTACTCGGTTGCATACCTTCTGCTCCGAGGTGATCTCTGCCTGATATACAAGGCTATGTCCAACTCAGAATTGATGGACATGCTCCACCTAAAGAAAACCTTATCCCCTTGAGCCACACGCTCTATGGATCTAAACCTCATCACAACAATAAATAGGACATGTTGGAGGGATAGATTCCTGTCCCAGAGACTTCCCATGCTTTGGAACAAGATTCCAGTCTACATTAGGCAGAGCTCCTCACTAGCATTCTTCAAGAGAAACCTTGATGAGTGGATGGGAACAGAAAGTTTACCTTGGGGATCACTTCAGTGGCTCTTCTGGACAGGGGCACAGGGAACTAATCTAAGGGGCTGGCGAAAGTCAACACATTCTGACTAGGCTTATAAATGCCTTCGAGCAGATAGCCTCGTATCTACCTATGAACCTATAAAGATATTGAGCACCGTAGGAAGCCATTTTATAGCTACATAACATATGGTGGGAGTGAATATATGCAATTGATAAAATGTATATAGATTCTAAAATTTACTCTCAAACATAACAGATTATGCCTTGTCAGTTACGCTAGCCTTATTTTTTAAATATATTTCACCAAGGCTGTAAAGAGAACTTGTTAATGCTTGAAGCCTGCAATGATTTCCTTATAATTAGCGACTGCCTTGTCAGTGTAACGCTAGCCTTATTTTTTAATATATTTCACCAAGGCTGTAAAGAGAGCTTATTAATGTTTGATAGCGACTGCCTTCCAGGTAAGCGCTATCTTGGTTGGTGCTTAACTTATCTTGATAGTGACTGCCTTCCCTGGCATCTGCTTTCGTGGTTGGTGCTTATCTTACCTTATTTTGAATTGCTGCAAGATATATTGCCAAGGGGTTTCTTTTTTAGCAACTGCCTTCCCAGGGAAATGCCACCTCTTAACTTAATTAAACATAGCGTTAGCGTCTAAAACATGTGATATCTTTTTGTTTTACCAGCTTAGGCCTCCATACTGTGTTAGGGGTGCATTTAGTATTCAATTTTTCACTATTATAAGAGCTAGTTTAATGCTCTATCTTTAAATGTTAAGACTTAATTAGTAGATTGTGCTACTTCTTATTTTCTTGACGACAGCTTTTACAGGCAATGTGCTTTCATCCACGTGTTCTGTAAATTGCTGCTGTGAGGCACAGTGAATCTGATCTAGCCTTGCCCATATATCTTATTACACTCGAAGTATCCATAATGTTTATGACACTCTAGTTGTAGCTAAGTATTTTGCTTCTGTTGTGCTCTGTTGTTTTATTCTTTATTTGTACTGCATTACAAATATTGTATTTTATGCTACCTATGTGCTCTGATATCTCTGCTGTTACATGTACTCTTCCTTATCCCTCCTGCTAATAACTGTAGATCTGTGCAGTGTTATAGTCCTACACACCCGCTACCTCCTTACTTTAAGCATTAGCAGAATATAAAGTGTAAATTAGCCTGCTACTAACCAACACTGTTTTTCACTGTCTTTTCCATCCTCCAGCTTTCCTGCCCTGAATCTTCCCCCTGTGTCTTTGCCTGGGTGGATAACTGGACCTTCTAAGCTGAACTCCCTATTGCCAAAGCAATACTCCCTGCTGCCTCAACTCCCTCTTGAAGAAAAGTGTACCTAGAGACTCTAAACAGAACTTAAGAAAGTATGTGCATCTGCTAAACCAGAACTACTGTACTCTGCTAGCTGTAGTAATACATTCCCGGTCAGGAATGCCAGCAGCCTAACCCCTCAACTATTTTTCCTTTGACCTCCATTCCTCACTTAGCTCTCTGTTCTGTTCCTCTCCCCTTCCCCTATCTCATCTGCCTAGTACGCCCTGGTGAGCCTTTGCTTGTGCATAGTCCACTACAGGGCACCCCTTTTTCCACTGAATTGAGACCTAATTCTACATCTAAACTCTCCATTGAATTAGTAATTTTCAAAATACAACTTTAAAATACAAATAATAACCTGTTTTAAACTCTGTCTCCTTCTGCTTTACAGCTCACACATCTCTGTCCCTCTCTTTTCACCTAATACCTTAGCCCACTCTTCCAACCTTAGCTAAGCCACCTCACTTACCCTTTACAAACACTGCTCTGCTGATAGTCTCTCATTTCTCTTCTGCTCTCTGGGTCTACCTGCTCCGTTCGCCCTGCGGGCTCATTCCGCTCCCCTACCCTGCCCCCAATTCCCACCCGTCCCCGGCACGTCTACATTTATTCCTCCTAAAGCCACTCCCTCTGCCACACTACTCCAATCAATATCCCACTTCCAAAGCACACCCTCCTTTTTTCCCGCCAAAACCAACTTACAGTCAACTCCCCTTCTTTATCTTACATAACCAATCCCATTCTATCCCCACACACAAACCACACACCCCCAATCTAATACAACTCCCCATACACTACTACATAGATAACATCTATTTCCTATATAGATATTATCTCCTATCTACCTTACTTCTCTACTTTAATACTTTTACTCTATTAAACCCTTTCCCATCATGCTCTCTAAACTCTCCTTCCTCTTCCTTTCTCTATTACTACTCTTTACCTTATCCTCTTTCTACCAGCTTTCCCAACCCACAATCTTCATCCACTTCCAACCCTTTCACACAGCTAATCCTCACAACTTACCTTTCCCACACTCATACTCTCTTATCTCCCCCCACTTATACCCCTCAAACAACCTCCTTCTTTTTCGACACAAACTTATCCACTACCACACTAACTCTATCATCACAACTACTAGCAAAGCCCTCCAATTCACAAAAGAATCCAATCTCATCTCCTTGCTAACTACTCACCTAAATTATTCCATACTACATCTGATTAGCACTCTCATATCTGGAGACATCCATCCTAATCCCGGCCCCACCACTACATCCACCATAAATAAATCCCTACTAATCACTTCCTTAAACTCCCAAAGTGTAGTAAATAAAGTCCCAAACCTTCAAGCTTGGCTCACATACAATAAACCTGACATCCTCTCTATTTCTGAAACCTGGCTAAAACCACAAATTAAAGACTCTGAAATAGTCCCTCCAAACTACTCCATCATAAGAAAAGACAGAGCTCACAAAAAAGGTGGAGGAGTAGCCCTTCTATATTCTTCCTCCCTAGTAGTTTCTCCCTACAACAAACCTATCCCCCACTTTAACAACACCGAACTTCTCCTTACGCTACTACAAATCAATAACTATAAACACATATGTATAGCTTCCCTTTATATCCCCCCAGGGGATAATATTTCTACACTCGAACTTATCCTTTCCTGGCTATCTAGTAACATTAGTAATGAAACCATAATCCTAGGAGATGTAAACATTAATTGGGCCCTTATCCAGTCTCCTACAAACACCACTAACATCAACCTCTACAATTTCACACAACTGATCACTTTGGTAACTCACCCAGCCAAAACCCCCTTCAATGGGAGTATATTGGATTGGAGTCTAGTCTCCCATCCACACTATTACACCAACAGTGGCACTCTTCCCGACCCACTTGGTGACCACATACCCACCTTTACCCACCGGCTTCCCACTATCCTTCAACGAAACCACAACTATATTACTATCCGTGACCAAAAAAACTTCAACCCAATAACCTTTTCAAACTCACTACAAGCAGTTAATTGGAATTGTCTAAAAACACTACCTCTAGACAATGCAGTCTCACACTTTAACTCAACATTCTTAGAATTACTTGACTCCCAAGCTCCCTTACGGACAAAGAGAATAAAAACTAAATCAGCCCCATGGCTCTACAAAAATACTCTTTCTACCATGAGACAAAGAGACAAAGTCTGGGCACGCTACCAAAAACATAAGACAACTCCACTCCTTAATGAATACAAAATGCTCCGAAATAAAGTAAAAAAACTCATTACCTTTGATCGACAAAACTATTTCTCTACACTCCAAAACCATAACAAAAACAACCCCCAAAAATTCTGGAAAGGGATCTCCACTCTCCTCCACCCCAGCAAACCAGATACTCCTACCCCAGACCCAAATTCTCCAGATCATGATCTAGCCACCCAATTTAATTCTTTCTTCATTGACTCTATTGCCAAATTGACCTCCTCATTCTCCACCTCCTCTCTATCATCCAATACCCCCTCACCCACCCCCACTGCCTCTACATCTACACCATACTCCCCACCCACTAACTTCACTACCCCCTCTTCTACACAAATTCTATCCTCATCAACACCTCCCCAAACCCCCCCCCCAGACTGCACTCTCTTCTCTTTAAATCCCATACCTACATCTACTATCAAGAAACTCCTTCAGAAATTGAAACCATGTACCAATGCTCCTGACAATATCCCTTCTTACTTTCTTAGTATAGCTGCTGAAAGTCTTGCCTACCCTATTAGCATCGTAATTAACCGTTCCCTACAAGAATGCATAGTTCCCCAAATTTGGAAACAAGCCTTTATTATACCACTACACAAAGGTGGTAACAATAATAACGTCACTAATTTCCGTCCCATAGCCATCCTGTCCCCCATTTCTAAAATCCTTGAAAAATGTGTGCAACTTCAACTCCTTCCCCACCTCCTAGACAATAATCTTATAACTCCCACACAGCACTGTTTCAGACCTAATCATAGCACCATGACTGCCCTTCTCTCCTTCCTTGAAATCGTTAATAAAGCCCATGACTCTGGACTAATTGTTTCCACCTTACTCCCTGATCTTTCCAAAGCCTTCGATACTATCTCACACAACCTGCTCTTAACTAAACTCTCCAAACTCTACCTATCCTCCTCCTCTTTGAACTGGTTCTCTAGTTATCTATCTAACAGAAATCAAGCTGTAAAATGGAAAAAAGCCACTTCCTCCTTCCTTAGTACCCCTACCGGAGTCCCACAAGGCTCCATACTGGGTCCTCTTCTCTTCAATATCTTTATCAAATACTTCCACAAATCAATCCCTTTCTCTAGCATCATCCAATACGCGGATGATTCTACTATCATCTGCTCTGCCTCTTCTATCACTTCACTACAAAAACTTACTCAAGATGCCTTCACTTCCACAGAGCAATGGATGCTAAGCAATCATCTAGCTCTAAATGCTACCAAGACCAAACTAATGTTATTTACTCCCTCCAAAGTTACTCCTCCTGACATAAATTCATTCTTAATTACTAGTCAAAGCAACACACCTCTCGAAACAGTGTCAGAGACCAAACTACTTGGGGTCCAAATCGACAACCAACTTAAATTTAACTCCCACCTACAAACAAACATCAAAAAAAACGCATCAAAAACTTGGCATGCTTTATAGACAGAATACCTACCTCACATCCACCACTAAACTCACTCTCTCTACTTCCTTCCTTATCCCCTCCCTTCTCTATGGTGCCCCACTACTTACTAATCTTCAGTCCTCATTAATAAAACAGCTTACCTCCTGCTATAACAAAATTGCAAAATTCGCCACCAGCCATAAGTCTTCCACTCACCACTGCCTCTCCCTCCATAAGCTAAAATGGCTAGAACTTCCCAAACAACTAACTTACACTCAACTAACTCTAGCCCATAAGCTTATTCTAAACCCTTCCCTCTGTCCCTCCCTTTCCTCTGCCTTTAAAATGCACCTACCTAACAGAGTTCTAAGGTCTAATAATCAAAATCTACTAGAAGTGCATAAACCTACTCATCCCCCAGGCAAAAAACTTCTTTCATTCAGCCTCGCTCGCCTCTGGAACTCCTTACCACCAAACATCCGCACCACCTCTAACCACTCTACCTTCAAGAAGTCTCTTTTCTTACACCTAGCATCACAGTGGGAATGCTCTTGCTCCCACCCCACATAACTAACTCTACTTAATGTCCTTTAATATCACATCCTACTTTTAGCTACTATACTTGTTCTCTAATTTGTATTAATTTTTTGCATTTGTTCTATTGCTAGCATGTTTTTTTTTTCTCTCAATGTATTAATTGTTATGACTGCTATTATATATCTGAATAGTTTCACTTTATTCTGCCTACATTGTATTAATAACGTTCTGTCCCTAGACTGTCTCTGTCGAATATTATATGTATTTTTGTTTTTTTTGGAGCTTTTCTCCCCAGGACTCCATTGAAAACGGGTTCTTTAAGGCCCAATGGACTATCCTGGTAAACCAACTGCAATAAATAAATAAAATAAATAAATTATAGTTGTATATAGAGAATCTTATACAACACAGTTTGGCTATACAAATGGGATTATATATTGTCATATTAACATTCAGGTTACCTAAACTACTACAATTAATTTAGACTATATTAAAAAAGAACTTTGCAAACTAGACCCAAACAAAGCACATGGAGGAGACAGAATTAATAATGACATGAGACCACTTCAGGATGAACTTGTAGTACCATTTTATTTGTTTTTCACTAGGTCATTTAAGTATGGAGAGATTCTTCAAGATTGGAGACATGCTCTTGTTAAACCTGTATTAAAGGAAAGGGAATAGGACAGGTTTAAAGTCATACCGACCCATTAGTTTACATTTTTGTTGTGAAAAAATAAAGCAGAAGGTTATTTTGGAAAAAAATTATTGTCAGAAATGGAAAGGATGAGACTTGAAACCATATACCAGCATGCATATGCTGAAAACAGATCTATAACCACTTTATCACAATGTCCAATAACAATATAATAACAACTATACATGAACAATTGTGTTATAATATATAATAAACATCAGCTTTTGAGTAGGGCATACACAAAGCAATGATCAATATATTAGAACAAATAAGTACTGATGTAATATTGATAAGATGGATAGCTGCATGGTTTACAATAGGACATGGAAAATATCATGCAACAATTGATTATATAGGAATGAGAGGTGAAATTATAGGTTAGAGTCATGGTGTCCAACAGAGCTTTGTCCTAGGACCATGCTTGTTAATTTTTTTTTCATCTGAGGTATTCTACAGTCTGTATGCAGATTACTTGAAAATAACAAGTATTACAGATGGGGCATATCTGCAAAAGAACTTGTCTAAAGTGACCATTAGGGCACAGAAGAATAATATGCCAATTAAGTATATCAGAAACTAAGCATTTCAGATTTGGAAGACAGAAACTGAAGGGTAAATATTTAATGCAGCACACAGTGATTGAAAGATCCAGATTTGATTTTTTTCTAATTATATAAATTGGTTAGTGATAGTTATAGAACTACAGGACTACATGCAAAAACTAATCACTACCAACCTGAATCAAATTCAAATACTGCATTCATCTTAAGACAACTTAACATTAGACCCTTGTATTGTAGTGATCTTACTTTCTCATGTTAGCATTAGACCCTTGTCTTATAGTGATCTTAATTTCTCCTGTTTGAGCCCTTCAACCTGGGATCTCTTTACTACAGCTCTTGCAGAAGCTGAAAAACTACCATTTTTAGAATCTAATTTAATTCTGTATATTTCTTTGGAAATAACCACTCATGAATTGCAAGCACATCCTTTACGTGGCATGCTCAAGTTAATTTTACCTCGCTGCTTCGGCTTTTAATTTGTTCTGCATAAAGAATGAAAAGAGTCGGTTTATACTTATTAAAAATATTCATTTCATACTGGTTTCGGATATTTGCAGGAAATACATATTGTATTCTTAAACAGACTAGTGATTTTGTTTACTTAGTTTTAATACATCTTGTGATAATGTCAGGTAGTGCCAGCTATGCCCGGGGGGAGTAAGGCAATGCATGTATAACATATGCCAGCATAGCCAGCTGGAGTTTTGAAAATAATTATATATCATTTGAATATCAAACTGATTTGTGCAGATGCTTGTGTTAAAAATGTATTTGTAAACTTGTGTGTATTAAATATGTATTGACAGTTGGACCTGCTGGACAGGAAAGAAATATACATGTATGTCAGACTGTATTGTTATAACTGATGAAATGTATATATTTTACCAGAGGATACCAAAGGGAGAGGGTTAAGCTCAGTCCAGCTAACCTTAAGAAAAATAGCCTGAAATTAAATGACTTGGTTTAGGCATAAAGATTTATTTTCCCGGTCCCTTCAATAAACACACATCACACCAAAATATAATTCCTTACACATTTAGACTCCCATAAATCCCATTAAGTCACACCCTACACTTACCTCATTTCCTCCCAATTATCCTACTTTCCCATTTAAGCCTTTCATCTCCCCAACTAGCTTTCTACACCTACCCTCCTATTTCCCATTACTATTTCTAACTAACCCCCACCTGAAGATGACCCTGGACAAATTGGTTTGTTACCTAACCTCATTTCTCACAGGTCTGAATACAGCCAGAGACGCAATGTCTGTGAAATGCCTGGGCTGTGATCCTGCTCTAATGTCCATAGAGGTGAATTGATTGTTACCCTAGGGTCCCAGAGAATGTCTTGTTACTGCAAGAAGGGTTGAAGTGTTGAACTTGTTTTACAGTTTACAGATGCTGTAATAAACCTTAGTTAAAGTTCTATGTGTGTATTGTGACACATCAGTGCCAGATCTTGGCTAAGTTTCTAGTGAGAGGGTAGTGTGGGAACCACAGAGTCAGGTGATCAGATGTGATACCATTCTGTAGCCAGCAATGAAATTATATTTGAATACTAGTGAGAGATGTGAGGTATGTGCTCAGTTTATGGATCTGACAAGACACACATCCACTTTCATCTTCCCTTGCTTTAGTAAGTAACTAGGGAGCAGTACTTCTTCAGTCAGTTAGAAAAATATAATGAGATTAGCTAAATGTTTTTTTCTGTATCTATCTGAGTCTTTCCATCTGTGATGTTTGTTATATTTCCTGTGATTGAAACTGTTATGTTTATTGTAAATAGATACTCAATATTTTCATGTTTTTTTTATTACTTATTATTATATATTGAAGACCCTTTATCACTGGTCCAGATGAGGAATGTCACACATCTTATACATATTTAGTGTTAAACATGCCATTGCTAAGTATTTTTTGTAACTCAAAATGTTTTATTTTCAGATTGTTTTGTCCTGGTCCCTTTAATAAACACACATCACACTACAATATGATTCCTTACCCATTTAGACTCCCATAAATCCCATTAAGTCCCTCCCTACACTTATTTCATTTCCTCCCAATCATCCTACTTTCCCATTTAAGCCTTTCATCCTCCCAACTAGGTTCTACCCCTACCCTCCTAATTCCCATTACTATTTCTAACTAATCCACACCTGAAGATGACCCTGGGCAAACTGGTTTGTCACCATACCTTATTTCTCACAAGTCTGAATGCAGCCAGAGATGCAATGTCTGTGAAAAGCCTGGGCTGTGATCCTGCTCTATTGTCCTTAGAGGTGAACTAATTTTTACTTTATTATAGCATGCACTCAGCTGTAAACAATTAATTTTGCATCTACCCACTTAAATGACAAACAATTAAACAAATCATTTGTGAAGTAGTAAACCAAGTGTTATGAAATCCAAGTTAGTTGAGTTACTAATTTCTTTCTTTTTTTAAGCATGTTTATTGAATTATCACTTGTGACATAGGCACATTTACATTAATACAAAAGTAATCAAACTCTATTAACAAATTAACATTAACAAACATTATACTTTACATATATTGCTATATAGCATATAACCTAAGCAACATTACATAAATTACTCAATTCCTGCACATTTTTTAAACAAGAAACATCTTTTAAACCATCACTTATGACATAAGCAATCACACATTTATAGAAATTAAAACAAACCACACTGACACAATCCTAGTTGAGTTGAGTTACCATTTTCATTCATAATCCTTTAATCCAAAGTTTAAATTCTGAACAATGCTGCAAGCTTCCTTAAAATCATTTGTAGATGTTCATATTTATTTGTAAAATCTAAAAGTATGTATTTATTCTTACAAACAAGTTATTGATTTTAAATTTAATCTGTAGTCCTTCTATTGATTTCATCTTTAAAACGAGAAAAAACAGTTGATGTTGGTCAAATGGTAATGAAGTACCAAAACAGTCTTTGTAATGAAATTCAAGGTTTGGGGCCCTCTCAACATGTGAACAATAAATTCCTAGTACTTGCCTTCAAAAATCATATCAGGCCTCTAGAAACAGGGGAGCTTTCTTACAAAACTATAGATCTACAAATATAGAGTGGGATTTAAAAACAGTTTGTGATGTAGTGCACATGCACTTCTGTTTTTATACCCAACCACATGCAGAATACTGATGCTTCCAAGACTAGTCTTGCACAGGCAAGTATTGTGCAGCGAGCAACACAATTTCATGGAATGCTAATTTATACAAATGATGAAAGAAACACAGATGCTAAACATTAGAAACATTAAAAATGAACATTATCTTGGTGAAATGAGAAAGTGCAAATTGTAATACCACTAAAAATGATAATATTTACAGCAGTCAGTGTTGTGCAGTGTATTTAAATAGTGTACAAGCATGTACATCGGCTACCTAGATATTTACTTTCGTACTATTTTTATTGTTTATTCTTTAATACCTATCATGTCTGTCTTTTTAAAAGAGCTGACACATGAAATTTCATTTAGGTAACACTTGTGTTTCCTAAATGACAATACAATTTCTTTGAATCTTTGCAATGTTGGAAATGTCAATACATTTGTTCTTGCCATTGTGTAAGCTTCAAGATGAAGACTGGTTCACTAGAGCAAACTCCATACACTCCATGCTGCACATTGGCCAGTGATGACAAAACCAATTTATCAGCAACTTCCGCAATAGTAATTGCATCTGACATTGTGTAATTGAAGAATGGGTCAGTAATTCTAAGTGAGCCATGAGCTATTAAATGCAATCTGTGACATGTCAACCAAGGATATGGAAGCTGACAGAATAAATGTTTCACCTGCTAGACAATAGGATATATGTTGTCTTGATTATTCTGCCCTCAGAGACTTTCCAACTTTTATTAAGGGGATACCTTGGGTGTCTCCCTGGCATCTGGTTCAAACATATAAAGTTACTCCCTGCATGGACTGAAGTGCAACCCTACATGTGAAAGGCCTCATCATATATGGCTTCTGTGACATCGTACTTCTCTCCCCCATCCTGGGTGACCCTGATTGCAAACATATTACTGCCCAGTATCATCCAGTCTATATAGGTACATCTGTATCAGCAGGGAGTGTTACAATTATTTGAAATTGTAAATGTCTTGCAATGACAGTGATGCCATCTGGATGGTAAAGAAGATCTCCCTTCCCCATAGATGATGAATATAGTCCAGATCAGCCCAGGAAAGGCAGTGGCTTCTGCTGCAGGCATATATCTCATTATAACACATTTGTAAGAAAATAATTACATATACAGTGATGTGGTGCTTGCCAAGGCTGCCTCTGCCTCTAACCAACTATATAGCTCTTCATCCTTGGTTCAATCTGACCAAAAATAAGATGCCTTCACTGTGAGGTTTAACAGTAATGTCCATCACCATATAAAACCATCTTTAGAAACTTCTCATGGGCAGATCTACATCAACTTGCAAAATTCCCCACAATCCCCTGCAAATTGAACCAGATGAGAGGAACACCACATTCATCTCTGGTTTTTAACAGCATCTAAATGGCTGCATAGAAAGGTCTGTACCCATCCACCCTAAATCAACTGGCAAATTCCAGAATAAACCTCACTGACAGAACTCCCATATTAATAAACTGTATAACAAAACAAGGAAAATAATGAACATTTCTATGAAATTCCATCCTCCTACTTCAAGACCACACTGAAATATGCGAGCAAGGAACTTAAGACCCTATTAGAAAATGTAAAACATAGTATGAACTTAATTTTGCCACTGATGCTAAAGTAAACTACAACATCTTTTTTAATTCATGTCAAGTAATTAATGAATAATGCTCAACAATGCAATGACCTCACCAAAAATAACATCATACATTCCAGCCCCAAGGATATACCCAATATATTAGCAGACCAATTTATTGTTGACTCTACACCTCCTACCCACATTGTTGCACCAACTTATCCCTGAAAATGTAGTTTCCATTGTATTCACCTTGGAACAAGTCTTAGAATCCTTGTCCAAGGCTGGAAATAATGTTTCTATGGGACAAGGTAACATACCATGCTGGATTTTATTTCACTGCCCAGTATGTACTATCTAAGCCTCTACATAAAGTGTTCATCCTCAGGTGATCAACAGTGTTTGTCCCAGATACCTGCTGAACAGCCACTGTAATTTGTCTGTTCTACATAGCCAGGTAATTATAAACCCAGCAGCCTCACCAGCCTTCTATGCAAAGCCATATGATATACCATTAGCAAAGCCATAGAACATATCATTAGTAGAACTCATTTATGCAAACATAGACAACTTAACTGATCTAGATTCCACTCAGTCTGGTTTTGTAAAGCGCAAGTCCTGTCTCCTGAAACTAGTGAACTTCTTTGAAAAGGTCGCAGAGGCTGTGGAAAGTGGGTACTCTGTGCATGCTCCTTATCTTGACCTGACCATGTTTTTTGACATTATCCTCCAGTGTTGGTATTATTGAAAACTTAGACAAACGTAATGCATAAACTTCCATTACACACTAGATTATAAACAGGATTTCCAACAGATCCCATGTAGCGAAAGTTTCTGGTACCTTCCCTTATTCTAGAATTATAACTAATGGGGTACCACAGGGATCAGTGCTGGGCCTTCTCCTGTTTGTCATTTATTTTCCAGTCATTCAAGCCACTCTCCCCAATATGTGATTGACAAATCTTGCTAATGACTGCAAGATGGGATGATATTAAACTGTAGCACAAAGGGCAGGAATATGTACATATCTGGTGTACTGAAAATGGTCTCAAGCCAAAAAGTACAATGTAGCAGCTTTTACCAAAAAAAAAAAAAATCTGTTCCCACCTTATGTGTTATAAGTGGTACTCATTCCCACCTGATGTGTCATAAGTGGTACTCCTCTGCATCCAGGTACACTTTCATGAGAGACCTGCATATTTATCTTTGTCATTTGAAATTCACTTTCCACCATACTTAGGCAATCCTTCTATCTGTCCCAGTTAATTTACAAGACAATCTCTTCAAGATCCAAATAAATCATCTTACCACTGTACTCTTCCCTTCTCAGACTGACCACTTAACACAATGCCCCCTTCAGCATGTACAGAGCCAAGCATGTCACTCAGCTGGAAAGGCCCCAATGATTTTTTAACCAAAATTTGAAGTCTTTAAATCCTTCAACTATCTTAATATATTAGCACAATGTTTCTTATACTCATGATTCAGATTAAGCTTACACGGTGAACTGTGTCTTTTTGAGACATAAAAAAAATCCTGTTTGACCTGTTATTTATTCACAAAATCATTGGCTTTAACAACATCCATAGTTGTGACCTACATTAAAATCATTGGCTTTACAAACATCCATAGTTGTGACCTACATTTACATAAACAAACAAGACTCACTGCAGAGAGGGGATACTAACTCAACATACTCCGAGCTTGTGGAATAAGTTACTCCTATAGGTCAGACAAAGTACTACTTTGTCATTAAGGCTAGTATTGATGAATGGATGAAGGAGATGTAAATTTACTTCAGGATTAAGTATAACCCTGCTTAACTGGTACTATTAAGTACTCATAAAAGGTGTCAAGAACTTTTAAATGTGTTTACTTTAGGATGTATATGGCTAGGCCTCTTTTGGTCCCTGAGACTGCTTGCCTGCTATTGCTCATATGTTCATGTGTTTCTAAACTAGTGCAGATTCAGGCAGTGCAATGTATGGCATGTTAACACTGTGTCAGCCAATAGAATACAAGTAGAAAAGGATCACATCAGTTAGTTGTCATCCTCTACATGAGTGAGCAGGGATATGCATCATGAAGTCCTGTTGTAAAAATGACAGAATAAGGTACAGGGCTGTTCTTACTCCTCTGTAAAGATCGCTACCCGGGCAGTAGTGCAGTATGGATACCATAAAAGTTAAGTGCATTTTTGGGTAAGATGCCCCATTCATATTTAATGAAGCTTATCAGAACTGAGTGTTTTGAATCACTTTAATGGGTAACTCCACAAGCAAGGTATTGTGGAGGAGTTCAAATGTGTACTAGTTCTCATGTAGTTTATGTGGGCTTTAGAAATGTGCATGTACCAGTTAGTGTCTGACAGTGGCTGAACTATATTAGACAGAGGAGAATAACACTATGTGCACAGAAACACATGCACACACACACATCCTTAGTTTGAACAGTGTGTTGCTGGTTGGCATGTATGTGATTTCATTCTATACTGTTTGTCACAACATGAAACAATTTCTGGAATATTTCTGTTGTGTCTGATATATTACATTTGGTTATTTTTTTAATTGTGCACTTTGTACAATTTATGTTTATTTTGTCTTTTCATATATTTCATATATCAATGATCTGCATCAGAGTCATGCATGATTATAGCATGCCTTGCTAAATGTGCAAATTTTTGTCCACTTGCTCCATATCATCACAGTTCATAAACTTCACTGCAAGTCCATGTTTGTTTGTAGGTTGATTGTTTTACAGACCTGCCTTCCTACAGCTCTGTAAAGAAGGTTTCAATAAACCACACATCTGACTCCTTTTTGTGCAAGCCTTGATCTCCAGAGCAGTGCAGGTTTCTGAACCAAGCTCTTAGACCATATATAGATATCTGAATGTCAATATAATCATGTTTAGTTTAAATAATTTATGTGTATTAAGGTTGTAAAGAATATTCTGGTCACCTCCATGTATTTAAATCTGTTAGCTGGGGTACTGTACTAATCAACATTGACTATTTTCAGGCATGTAACAGTGATAAATCCCTGATTTTTACCCATATAACCCAGGATTAATTAGTGACCCAGATGATGGAGGAACTCACTGGAGAAGGTGGGAGTAGATGGACACTGCTAGTTCACCTGTCTTTGGTGTGAAAGAAGCTACCCAAACAGATGCAAGACTGATACCTAAAACAGATTCATTAGCATGCAGTAGAAGGACGGAGGTGGGTCTGGCCACCAAGTTATGCATCAGTGTAGTAGGTAGAAAGGCACAGAAATATGCACAGTTCATAAGGGCAACACTGCAGGAGTCTGCAAAAGCCACACTGACACTGGAGTAAGAGTTTAGGTCTAAGAATAACCACAATTGCCGCTTGAAAGTCAACTTCTTGTAACGGACACTCTCTTAATGAGAAAATTAGTTGGTCACGTCATGGGATGTTGATGGTTGGCAGACAATGGGGAGAAAAAGACATAGAAAAATATATTAACAACAATGGCAAATGTTCACAGTGCAAAGCTAAATCTGCTGCTAAAAGAATATAATCATCATGACTAAACTTAAGGTATGGAAACTGATTCAGAATGTGCAAAAAAAAAAATAAATAATAAAACGATACAATTTTTGAAAATGAAAGCAATTATTAATAAATCATGTGCTCATGCATTAACTCTTTAAATAGTGGTCTGTTACAAAGTAAAAAATACAAAAACAGTGGGTTAATAATAGTGTACAGCTCAGTTAAAAAAAAGATGCAACAGAAGCTTTACTAAACAGAAAACAACAAAAACCCCAAAGTTCTCCCATATAGTAAGAGACTATTTTCATCAACTCATGAATTTTAATATCCCATTTTATAAATTAAGACAATTTTCACTTGGATTACTTTCCAGACGTCTGCTGTTCTTTCGATCAGCTTTTTCAGTTCCCCTGAAAAGTGATGAAACATGGTCCTTTAACTTCCGTTTTACAACAATGGCCACTACTACCTTAAGTGACAACAATGCCCACTACTACCTTAAATAACAACAATCGGTGACACAGGGATTAGATTTACCTTCCACATGACTGTCTGTGCAGTTACCACTAACAACAAGCATCAGACATAAAGGAATCTCACACATGACATTTGTATTATTCATTAGACACATATGTAAACCCTGGATATGTATTTCACTTGTAGCTAGACTGTCACTTGTTACATCAACCCAAAATGAAAGAACACAAAAGAATGTACATTAAGAACTGCACAAGATAATTGACTTCATTGCCTTAATTTATTCCATATGTAGAGGATGTTGATCTATCTTAGTTGTGTACTGAAAAATACAAATTGTTTTCAAGCACTATAGAAAACACATGATAATTTTTTCTCCCACGATGCCCACTCAGCTACTGTTTCTCGAGTAGCATTTAAAGGTAATACTTCAGGTGTCATGGGAATCTTTCAAATGAAATGTTTCACTTTAAAGCCACTGTTGCTGCCTAAGTAAATGTTGCATGTGTGACTGGGAGAAGGAAAAAAACCTAATTAGGCCTAAACCTGATGGAAACAGTCACTACCTTGGCATTTCTAATCAAAGTTATGGTTCACATCAAAAATATACGTTTGTGCACATATACATATTTTTAGATTCTTTAATTGACATCACACATCTATGTTTATGCATACACACATATTTATACAGTGTTTGTCATCGGACATGTATGTTTGTGCATATGCACATATTTCTACAGCTTTTAATTAATATCAGATGTAATAATATGCATATTTTTACAGTGTTATCAACATAAGCAGCCTTTCTGTATTAATTGTCTTGAACTGTTTTCTGACGATACTTAGCCAAAACAGCAGCTGTATATGATTTTGTATGGACATGACCATTGATTTGCCCTGAAGCTAAGTCCTGGGTAACATGGAATAAAAAAAAAACTAGCATACTTTTCAATCTGTTCATGGCTACATGCATTAGACTTAATCATGCAGTGGTACTGAGGGTCCCTGCCCATTTCACGCATGAGATGGCTGCCAAGAAGAGCTAGTTGGTAATGTAAATTGGAGTCGACTAATCACATTTATTTTGTGTATTTTTGGCATCTTAGCTAAGCAGATGAGTCAAAAACAGCAAGAAAAATGGTTAGTTAATAATGAGTGATGGTTAGTGAACAGTAGCAGGTATTTATTTTTTTAAAACTACATCTTCTGTAATATTCTGAGTAAAATTCTGAAGTATGGTATTCATTCTGTACAAGTCTTGCAGTACAAATGCGGTTCTTTTTCCCCAGCACATAACACAAGCAGCAGCCTTGGGTTTATTTATATGTATAAATTTCATTAGTCATGGACATTGTACGTCTCTAGCTCACTACTCATTTATTTCAAATTATCCCCTTTGTGCTTATATCTAAAGAGTAAAACAGTTTGCTAAAATAAAATAAACCCTATAGTACACATTGCAAAAATTATTTGTTTTACGAAGAAAAGAAAGAACTGCTTTGTCACCAGCAAAAAAAAAGTGCTAAAACACTCTATAAAGAACCTGTAAATACTAAAACAAAATGTACATACCAATCCTCTAAAACAAATACAGTCCCCTTTTCCTTACTGTTGTAGCATTATAGGAAAACAATGGACAGCCATGGGATAAGGAGGCTTGAGATTCCAGGCATCTGGACTACAAACATCCCAAGCTGTCCACTATTTCCTAATATGCATTAGTGCTTGCTTAGTATACACTTATTGCAGCTAATTATTTATTATTGCAATGTGTCTTCTTTCTAATACTTCCAGAGCTATAATGAGATCAAGGTAATATGGTCAATATTCATTTCAATGGCACCTCTAATTCATGAACTTGAACACAGCCCCACAATTCCTGCTGGTGACTTGCGTTTTGAAAAAAAAAAGCCATACAAGTCTGTGAGGGTTAACAGAAGGTTGCAGAAGTTCCTGAGGTGATTTTCTAATGTAAAGTAAATAGCTAGAAATTGTCATTTTTAATTGATACCCGATGGAGAGAGACATGAAAAAGTTCAAGGATGAATGCAAAAAGAGGAATACACAAATGAATGCCACTTTCAAGAAGGGTACAAGCATCTCCATGCCCCCTCATTCACACAGACCCCTGCATATATACACACAGACATACACATGCACACACACAGAGACAAGCATACAAATGCATGCACATGCTGGCAACACCAGTGGAAATATGAAAAAAGCTGTTCTTCAAGTTTGCTACTGCCCATAATCTATCACAAATTATGAAGAATAAACCACTCCCGCAGGCGTCTTCATCACTTTAACTGTGAAACTATGAGATGCCACTTTTATATCAAAACTGATCCTTTGTTAAAATGCAACATGACAGCTTGTCAGATTTATTAACTCCCTGTAACCTTAAGTGTCCCGAGATCTTTAGTTCTCACATGGAGACCCCCCCCCCAGGAGATTTTACCAGTATGACATTTTTTTACCATGTTTGCAAAATGATGACATTTTAGCAGTACAGGCACCCTCTCACACACACACACACACACACACACACACACACACACACACACACACACACACACACACACACACACACACACACACACACTCTCACACACACTCATAGTACCACACTACAGAGTGTTGACACAGGTTCCAGTCTTTCATCGATACCACATCTTATTCTGCAAGAAACACCAGAAAGGCCACCAAAATAATACAGGGCAACACACATTCTGCGCATGGACTGTTTAAGCATCTGGCATCAGGCCACAAATATCACAGCATCCACTGCAGGGCTACAAGATTCAGTAATAGTTTTTACCCTACAGTGATTAACCTTCGGAACTCGAGCACTAGTCCCAGGGTCTGGATGTATAATAAGTCAATTTTTATTTATTTGTGCAATATATACTTACATATATTCCAAGTAAGTGCAATATTTATCCATAGTCAGTATTATTTAACTCACTCAAGTGCAATATTAGACAAATAACTTAGGCATTTCCATCTGTAGTGTGTTTTGTTTTACTTTAAATAGGGTTGTTAAGGGAGGGTATTCTTTTTGGATATGAGTGTTGGTAAATGCCTCTGCCCTTTCTTGCATGTATTGGGAGAAGTACTGTATTTGTTCGTTATGTTTATTCCTCTACTTGTATGTGTTGTTTCACTTTCCTTTGTAATCTCAAGAATTGAACTGATGCACAAAATGTTGTTCAGGCTACACATGTATAGTTCTAAATGACAATAAAGTTTACTTTGACTTTAATGGTAATAGCCCAAGGTGAAAGTGTTAGCCCAGAATAACCACAATTTCCCATCTCTCTCTCTCTCCTACTAAACCATTGCTTTATTAATGAAAGAACACATTATGTTATAATTCAATAAACAGTAGGCTTTTGCATTCAAACAATGACTCGTATTTGTTAACAGTGATGTTAGATTTGAATATACAGCCATAACCTGCTGGACTCTGTATGGGCCATAGTATTTTCCAGTGCATTACCAACAAAATAGGTATGAAAGCTAGGTAGAAGATGTGCAGGCTTATATTAAAGAAAGCATATAATACTTTTTTTATAAAAACTGTTATGAAATACAAGGATGAAAAGGAAACAAACCCATCAGACCCTTGTGTTTCTTGTCTGTACTTTCTGTCATTATATACTTCCCTTCTGTCCATGTTATGAAAAGATCTCATTTCAGAATTCATTGCCTCTGCAAAATGTTATTTTAGCTTATATTTTTGTACATACGCAGGAAACTGATTGCAAGCAGCAGTGTCTGGAGGCATTCACTAGAAAACAAATGGATTTTTTTACTTGATAATGTGCAATTTGCTGCATTCCCAAGGGTTGTGGGCATTCTGTGCTTTACACATTACTCTGGCGGGAAGTAATGCTTGTCAGGCTTTGTTCCCGGCAGCAGAGTCATGCAAACACGGAAACCTACAAATGTGCCAGAAGATAAATGCCTTGCAATCTGCTTAAACTGTTCAAGTTTTGAACTTCCCACTATGAAAACAGAAGATACTGAATTCTCAGCGCTCCCCAATTGCGCTTTGATTACCCTTCTAGTGTATTCTGATTAATGTCCCCAACCCATACATTTTCAGCACCCTCTCACAATTCATCCTGAAAATGTACAACTCTTTTTTAAAGATAATTCTTCTTTTATTCTCTCACTCACTTTAATTTCCCCCTCATGGTGAGCAAGTGCTTCATCATATCCCCTTGATATCCCTCCTCAAACCTGACTATTGCCTGTGGTGGTTTAATTTTCATCTAGCATGAATATGTCATTGGCAATCAGTCTATTTATATTTCAGATGCCCTTTTATGTCTCCTATACCCTCAGTGACTGTATCTACACCCATGAACAATCCCTATCTGGTATTCTTTTGATGGCTTTTGTTCACTCTTCGTTTGCAGGTGTTTCTGCAAGAAAAGGTTACAGTACTGCATGCCCTGCAGTAAGTAGAGCCCCACTAGAGGCCTGAGTAGCAGCAGAATCATGCAGAGCTCATTGTTGGTAACAGCTTTTATTTTTATTTTAATCATCTGATATATAAATATAGTCTCTCGCATTTTTTTTTTCGTGCTCAGTCAGGAAGCAGTGCTAAATATAAACTTGCTTAGACTCTCAAAACATTCAAATGGTGGTTAAGGGAATCAAACCCAAGACTACCAGAGGAAGTTTATTAGCAGATCACAACATTATTCCTCCATGTTAAACTGACAGACTGCCATGCTATTATTCAGGGACATTGATGTACAGTTGTCAAAAAAAATAAATTCAGTTTTCATGATATGAAATGTGACATTATACCTGTGATTTTTAAATGTAATTTCTCAACCTTATTTTTTTCTGGATATATAGACAGGTAGGTAGATATAGAGATATACAAAATTAAAAAAAAAGATTATAAGTTAAATTATCAAAATATCTTATTTTAATTATTTATCACATGGTTCACACAAACATTTAAAATTATGAATACAAGTTTTCTGTTTTATTAATCCTATCACATTAAACTCATATATAGATTACTAAATTTGTAGGTTAGAATTAGGCTCAGTTAAATCTATATTTTGTTTATATTATGCTTGGTTATTTTTGCTTTTTCTTTTTTTATTATATTCTATTAAAATTTCAATAAATGTACTTGCAAAAAAAAAAAAGATTCTAGGTACAGAATAGTCAATAAACCATGCTGGTGGGATTATACGTAGTACATATAACATAAAATACAGGGATCAGTGAATGGCAAGTTTTGTGAAAATCCCTGGATTTTCCATACCCAAATTTGGGATTTACATAAGTTCACAATTCAGAGGGTCATAATTATGTACTAGGACAATGACCACCAAAGCCTTTATAAGCCAAGCCGAGCAGTCCAAACTAATTGCATCCCTATGTAACATGGGAATTTATTTGTAGGGGGTCTGTCAATAAGGATGTTTCTAGAGGTTATGGGGGGGTTGGTTAATTTAGGCATTAATGTCTGTCTCTGTCTATCAGAGACATGGGGACCAGACCCAGAGTGAATTTCTGAGCTCCCATCCATTAGTCAAGTTTATGCTTAAATAGGGTTAGGGATGGACTCTGCTTCACATGGATGGGAGCCTATATAGGTTCATAGTTATACACTAGGCTAATGACCACCAGGGTCTTTATAAGCCTAGCTATAATTTTACAAGGCAGTGACAACAACCCAGTCTCTTGGAGTGGGAATAGAACCCACAACCTTCTGGCCTTCCAACACCAAAGGTGAATTTGCTATCTGTTGAGTTATTCACCAATATTTTTTTCTCAGAAAAAAAGGGAATATCACTGTCTCTGGTGATGATTAAGCCTGAGTCATCTTGTTTTGATACACCTACAATTTTCACCCTCAGATCAGACTTCTTAGACCTATACTGCTGTAGCCTAATACTAGCCCTGTATGTTACTCCTCTAAATTATTTTTTCTATATTATTTAGCTTCTTCCTGGGGAGGTGGTGCAGTGGTTAGTGTTGTCACTTCACAGCAAGAGGTTCTCCCATTCGATTCTCATCTGGAGCACCTTCTGTGTGGAGTCTGCATGTCCTCCCCGTGGTCGAGTGACATCTAAAGGCATGCAGGTAGGTGTGTGCATGAATGGGTGTGCCTTCTTTGAAGGTTGGGCGACGGGCTGGCAACTCGACACCATAAAAATCCACTACCAATAATTAGCGGACCGGAGTTTCGCTGTGGCGACCCCTAACCGAGGAAAGCCGAAAGACCATTTTTTTATTTAGCTTCCTCCATGCTTGTTGCACACCTAGCCTCCCCTATTAGACTTCAGTTCACTTGTTCCCTCTTGGTGGGGATAAATCCCAGATACACTAGGGTGAGAACCATCCAATGGGAGGGAGTTTCATGCAAGTAAACATTAGGGCTGCTTGTGCCCTCCCCTGGCATCATAGGAATGAAGACATTTTTCCCTAGCCGAATCCTTCCCCTGGGCAAGGGAATATGTGACCCACATTAAGGGAATAAAGGGTCATAGTGCTTTCCCAGTCCAGATGTGTATGAGCCTGTGCACTTGCTTAATGAAGAATATCACTAGTTGGTGGGTTGAGATCTCACAAGTCCACCATAGGTCATAGGCTCCACCCTAGGTCACAGGTTGAATCTCTTCCTTTGAAGGACTACTACAGCACATAATCCGCTCCACCTATCTATCCCAGGACAGGTATGCTTATCCTTCTTGCCAGGTCTGTGAAATCCCTGAGCCTCTACTTGATTAAATCATATCTGGAGCACGTCATGGATTTATGTCTCTATGTCACTGGGCTAAACATGCTAATCCACTAAATTCTTAATTTCTTGCTTCTTTGTCATGTCACCCTCCCTCAGACACAATATATTGTGTGAATAGGCCATTAAACCCATATGTCACATACAGTTTGTAATGTCCTCACTTAATGAAACTTTTAATCGAGTCAACTGCTTGTCTTTCCAGCATTAATAATCCTGCATGACTGAAGGCTTTGCATCAAATATACCCCTTCAGATGGGTTTCCTATGATGTGAAATAACTATTTAAGCAGGGGGACCTGGCCTGAGTTGTTTTACTTCAATCTCTTTAGAAATCTCCTGTCATCTACTTAATAACAGATGCAAACAAGTGGTTAGACAAAATCACTCTGTGACCTCGCTCCAAACAAGAACTCAAACAGACACAAAGCAGTTAATTAGTTAAGACAACAAGCTATAAATAAGCTGTACCCTGTTGACCAGAATTGTATTTTTGTATCATCCACCCCCAAATGCTATTAATGTACTTATATAGGTAGTCTGACAAACCAAGGCTTCCAAACCCCAAGTGGTAACTGGCACATATTAAATCAATAAAAGACGAAAGTAAATAAAAGTAAGCACTCCTGATGCAACAGAAATCACCTATGTATAATTAGATCTTATTGGAGTAGTACTGGTTAGAGGTTGCTTATGTACGTATGTGGCTAATAAGAGCAGAAAACTGTAGGTTCTATCTCCACCACTGATTCTTGGATTCGTATTGCAATACTGACAGCAAAGAAAGCACAAGGCATCACTGCTGTCCAGAGGTCCCATACTTTAACTGACACATTGAAATAAGGAGACCCTGGAGAGGTGGAGATATGCTCTAGAGAGAAGAGGAATGAAGGTCAGCAGGACTAAGACAGAATATATGTGTGTGAATGAGAGGAAGGATAGAGGAATGGTGAGGATGCAGGGTGTAGAGGTGGCGAAGGTGCATGAGTTTAAGTACTTGAAATCAACAGTTCAGAGTAATAGTGAGTGTGGAAGAGAGGTGAAGAAGAGAGTACAGGCAGGATGGAGTGGGTGGAGAAGAGTGTCAGGAGTGATTTGCGACAGATGAGTACCAGTAAGAGTGAAAGGGAAGGTCTACAAGAGGGTAGTGAGACCAGCTATGTTATATGGGTTGGAGACAGTGACATTGACAAAAAGGCAGGAGTCAGAGCTTGATGTGGCAGAGTAGAAGATGTTAAGATTTGCACTGGGTGTTACAAGGATGGACAGGATTAGGAATAAGTATATTAGAGGGTCAGCCCAGGTTGGAAGGTTTGGAGACAAAGCCAGAGAGGCAAGATTACGTTGGTTTGGACATGTGCTGAGGAGGGATGCAGAGTATATTGGGAAAAAGATGCTAAGGATGAAGCTGCCAGGTAACAGGAAAAGAGGGAGGCCTAAGATAAGGTTTATGGATGTGGTGAGAGAGAACATGCAGGTGGTTGGTGTGACAGAGCAAGATGCAGAAGACAGGAAGAAATGGAAACAGTTGATCTGCTGTGGTGACCCCTAACAGGAGCAGCCGAAAGAAGAAGAAGAAGATTGAAATAAGGCCTTTTCTAGAAGTGTTTATGATCATTTGGATAGATGTTAAGCATCCAACAGCATACAAGGAGGTTCTTTAGCAGCTTGGACAAATTTTTCATTGTCTTTACAAATGCTGTCTCATTCTCCACTGATGAAGTACCGTACATTCAGTGAGGCCTGCTCTCATAGCAAAATGAAAATGCAATCTTATTTCAGAGAAATCATAAAGTCCTTAGTGCTGATAGGAAGAGGACTCAGGCAGCAGATTGTAGCTACTGACTTCTTCATGAATGTGCTTTTTCATGCACAGGGTTATAGGCCTAGAAAGGATTACTATGTCTGGTGATGGAGCAGGAATCTGCTGGTGACTTGGGGGAGGGGATGGAAAAGGGGTGAGGGGAAAGATGGAGATGGAGCAAGAGAACTTAGAATTTTAAAAGTCATGATTTCCTTCTATCATCAAGCAAATAGAATATAATGAACTTGGAGGAAGCTGAATCATAAAGTGAAAAGCAGTGCTTTGGTGGCTTTACCATGCAGTCAGGCAAAACATGAGGCTTGTTTGCGCACATACATTACCAACAAATCAGCTACAGTTGAGGCTGACTCAGCACAATGAGCACTGGCATTTCCTTCATTAGACACAGCCCCTTGGGTGTCAGGGCCTGTATTCTCTGCAGCCAAGGCTGGCTAACACTGTAGCCAAAGTGATCAAACTGACTGCAGTGAAAGAGACGGATAATAGTGTGACAAACTCTGAGCATTTCTGTATGCAAGGCAAATGATCTGGCTTACTGGTGTGCCAGAGCTGATAATGAATATAGGAATTGGGGGAGCTCTGCATGGGAGTAGTCAGTAAAATGACCTAACGGGTTCTGCCAGCATATCAAAAAATAAACTAAGGAAGGAGAGTCATATGGATTGATTGAGTAGCTGAGGCGTTTATTTTACTTATTGACATTGTGTATCATGATATTGATATGAGGTATATCTCTAAACTGTATTTAACGTGGAAACCCATATCTATTTTAGGCTTGATTTACGTCTTCACATAGTGCATCTATTTTTTGAGGCACATACCTATTTTCAAGTTTGGTTTACACAGGAAGCCAGATTAAACGACCTAAATACTGTTCTTTCCAATAATTTAAAAAAGAGAGCCTCCATGTTATTTCTTCGTTTCTCAAAAAACAAAACTAAATGAGTTTGTGAGATGCATTTTTGCAATATCATTAAAAAAGTTACATATTTCACATTATTTTACATTATTTCTTGCATAATGCTTATATCTCCATGACATTTTTGTCACTTTCAGTTTTTAAACTTATTCATCTGAGTAGTAATCCCAGAGTCCTACTGGAATTAGAAAAAGTTATGTGCTATTAATTATTCATGTTTTATGCTAATGTTATGCTAATTCGGTGCATTGATTTTTGTCCTGATGTACCTACTTTTCTAAAGCCTTTTGTACCTATTTTCAAAGTGTGCAGGTAGAGAGGTATAAGCTTAGAGAGTGTTGCTATAAACACTGATACGGGATAGCAACTGAACTGAGAATGCATAGGAGCATCATGTGGTAACTAGAGACCACTTGTACCTATGTTCAGTTGTTACATATACTCTTAAGCTGGGTTACTGAAACAAATTAAAATAAATGCCTGTTTAAACCACAGTGGGGGTGTAGACATGGCATGTGCACTGGAAGAACAGAGGAGTCACAAGGAGACCGAAAGGAAAACAAGAGCAGAGAAGACAATGAACAGAACAAGAAAAAAACTGGTGACTCTGGGGTGGTGTTCTGCAATGTCAGATATTCTCATTAAAAAATGAGTTATTCACATACTGCTGCTGCAGGGAGATGTATACACATTGTAGAAATATGTACAGCAAAGTACAAGTACTGGGATATGTTAATATCTGGATTCACCATGTACACAAGGGAGAGGGGAGAAAGATGGTGACCGACTAACAGTTTATACTCAGAATGGGATAAAAGGCAGGACAGAAGACACTGTTGATGTTGACAACAACAAGGGAAACTTAATATGTTGGTGGTGAGACTGTTAGGGTGATCAAAGGAATGTTGAGTTTTTGCTATTAACAAGCAAGAATAATAACACAAGGCTCAAAAGCAGTTCTAATGAATGCTCAGAGAACAGCAGCAAGGCAGACCACTAGTATGAAGGTAAAAGAGCTACAGATGAGAAATGGATAGAACTAGATACAGAGAATTATGGAAGGAGCTCAGGACTCATTCAGAAGGTAAAGCAAAATGCAGATGAACTACTTCCCATGATGTCAAATGAATTGACACAGCACTTAAAATTCTGTGACAAAATGTTAGTCTCTTTGTTAGTAATTAGTATGGTACTGGCATTCAATGGATACGATGAATCTGCTGAATAAAGACAATTACAGGAAGGAGCTGTAAGTCTCTCTTTTATTCTCAGAAACGCTATGAAGAGGATTCAACATGGTAGAGTAATGGAGTTTAGCACTGCTAATGGTCTGGTTAGTGATGGACACCATTGCTTCACAGAGATATTTCTTGGTAGTCCAAAACTGATTTGGTTCTGTGACTGTCACAAACAAGTTGGACAAGTAAATCCTGCAAATAGTGTTTTAAAATTGTTTTATTATGTAAATACATATGAATCATCTGCAGTTTAACCTTTGAGAGCTGAAATGCTTACATAAGCATTTTAGAGTTATAGAGATAAGAATGGCTCTTGGTTATTGATTTAGCCAGGCACAAACTATTTTGATATGGAAGCTTATCCTCTGAGACCAGCTTTAACATCTGGACTTCTAGCTGATGGAATTCTGATAACAATCTGGGTGCATTCTTGTAAGTGCCCCCCCAGTAGTACACCATTCAGGAAGAATTGCAACATGGTGTTACTTACCTACCATCATCACCTCCTCTTCCATGCAGGTCACCCCCCCCCTCTCCTTCTTGGAACACTCACTCCCTTTCTTCCTGGCCTTACCACATTGCTCCCTCCCTCCCTCCCTCCTTCCCACCTACATTCAGTGCATCCAACAGAGTTATGTACACGTCTTCTGACATTATTTATTTCACTGTTCCAGACTGTGCTTTCCCCGTTCATACCTCCATGCCCTTATCCTACCCATCTACCTCACTGCACCAGTTGTTTCTTTCATCCCTTCATATTCCAAAATTTTCTTGTCAACAGCCACTGCTAACCATCCTGTTCTACATCATACCTAAGAATAATAGTACCTCCTGATCTTCCTCAACTGTACCCCAAACAGTCATTTTGATTATGCCACTGACCATGATCACTTTTTAGTGCATCTTATACTACCGTCTGCCACCAGTCTCCTTCTAACCTTACAGTAGTTTGCTAAGTGCTTTGTGTTGCCCAGACTAAGCTGTGTAATGCCATCTGATTAATAATTTACTATTCTATTCCTAGCATATCCACAGTCCAATACCCCCATAGCACACCTCTGCTGTCCACATGTTTAAGCATTCTGTTACTTTCTACTCTCTATACACATATTATTTTTTTACTGCAACCTAAACGTGATCAAATCAATCAGCATTCTTATAAATAATACTTAAATCCACACCCCTGTCTACATAAAACATATAGTTCTTTACATGCCTGTTAGAAACAACAAAGCCCACTGGTAAATGCAAGACACTGAAGAATCACAGTAAGGATACCCCCATCACATTGTACAGTACCTGAAACAAGTCTTTCATCCAATTACAGCTCCTCCCCTTGCTGAAAATACTCACTGATCTCTGAAACTTATGTTTGTATGTTGCCCTGGTAATCTAATGGATCAGTCTTCACTATTTCTAGTATTTCTAAATCTCCAAGCTAGCTAGATCTCCCCATGGTCTAGCAGCTCTGTGACCTTAGCTCTTCCCATCTCCTTGCCTGTTCATATTTTTCGTGAAACCTATTATGCTCCCCTCTAATCATCTGCTGAACTTCTCTTATTCCCTTTTTCATAATATCTCTCTCTGGTGAATGTTCCTACATTGCTTCAGTCTCAACAAAAGTTTTCCTTTTTCACTGGGTTCACTTGTCAGGCTACAAAATTTCATTGGCTACCCTTGTATGGTTCTTGTCATATCCACAATCTCACTACTGAGGTGGCAGAAACTAATGCCCTGCTGCTGGCATAACCTGACAAAAACTTATGTAATGGGTGAAGCATGCACTAATACACTGAGAATGAATGATACTGCACAGTCAAAAAAAAGTCTGTCACTTCATGGCAGCATATTATGCTGCCATGAAGTCCAGACTGAAAAACAAGCAAATGACTGCTGTTTTTATGCTCACTAAATGTGGTTTTGCTGTTTAGCATACACATTCACAAACATACACAAAAGAAAAACAGTAAAGTGTGTGTGAGTGTGTATGTGTCTGTGTATGTATAAGAATGTTTATGCATGCATGAGAAATACAGAATCAGAGAGAGTGCATGAGAGACACTGAATGCATACCATTGGCAGTAATCTTCAGTGATTTACCAGAAAATCATGTTTAATAAACAGGACAAAATTAACGCTAGTTGAGAGCCATGGGAGGTTAAAGTGCTGTACACTGTAAGATTTTTTTTTTCATTCTTTCAATGACAGCTAAGAAAGTAGCTGTAACTGATGGGCACATTTGTGTGTGTGTGTGTGTGTGTGTGTGTGTGTGTGTGTGTGTGTGTGTGTGTGTGTGTGTGTGTGTGTGTGTGTGTGTTGGGAGAGCATTAGATGCTTAAATAACGTATATATACAACAATTAGGCTGAGAAACACTTTTTTATGAAAAATGATATACTAATAAAACAAATACAAACATTTTACACATTGCTCAAAAGCAATAATGCTCTCCAGGATGGGCATTACGAGGGAAATAATGGCTACCCAGCAGTATAAACCTTGGCTCTATATCACTGTCACTGTTAAAGTGACACTCGAACTCCATGTGTAAAAATGGAGAAAAAGGGGGTGTAGATGGATGGACCTTTCAGGAGAGGAAAAACCTCCATCTGCAGCATCAAGCCTCACAACACTCCTCTCAGCCATTATTGTTTGTTTAGCACCCCCCTTAGTGGATCCCACCATCCAGCCACCTCCTTCCTCCCCATACAGTGCCAGATGATCAGGTAAATTTATTCATGCCCCAGCTCCCTCCTACCAAAGGCACATGAGGTTAATTTATTCATGCCCCAGCTCCCTCCTACCAAAGGCACATGAGGTTAATTTATTCATGCCCCAGCTCCCTCCTACCAAAGGCACATGAGGTTAATTTATTCATGCCCCAGCTCCCTCCTACCAAAGGAACATCAGGTTAATTTATTCATGCCCCAACTCCCTCCTTCCAAAGGCACATGAGATTAATTTATTCATGTCCCATCTCCCTCCTACCAAAGGCAAATCAGGTTAATTTATTCATGTCCCAGCTCCCTCCTTCCAAAGGCACATCAGATTAGTTTATTCATGCCACAGCTCCTGCCTGTCCAAGCCATGTTAGTTTAATTTATCCATGGAATAGTCTCCAGATATTTTCTATTTTACCACCATTAGTGCAGGGCCCTAATTTGGTACTCCTGATGCTACTCATTTTAGTTGTACTAGTACAGCATTATCAGGATATTGCAGCTGCGTATCTTGTAGGTCCACTGTATGCATATATTGTGTTCTGCCCACTATAACGTGTTAGTCCTCTGGGTTATTAGGTAACTATTTAAATTACATCTCCATCTACACAAAAAGCACATGACCTCACATAGATTAAGGAAGCCACAGCAGTTGTACCTTTTCCCCAAAAAAAGCAGTCCTCAAGTTTCTCATGTACCCTAATTTCCTGCTGATAGTTCATTAACACCCTGCTCTCCACTTTCATTACCTTTGCCACTACCATTTGTTCTGTTTTTAAAAAGGCAACATCTCCTTTCAAATCCAATATTTCCCTGGCTGCCCCTACTTTCTTTTGTTTAGGCTTACTATGTTCTGAATTAGGCTGCATGAATCCACATTAAACTACCAGTTCCTCATCAACTGACTCACTCAGAAATGCTACCATAGATGTTCCCAGGGTGTTCACATCTCCCTCATGTTTCAGATCCTCTTTTATTCTTTAACATCCTTTAGCATACAGAAGACCTGGTTTGACTGGCACAGTATCTTCCGGATACAGCCATCTTGCTTTTAGCTCAGAAGTTCATACCTGCCTCTCCCTGCTTATGTGCTCTTGTCTCACCCTAAAGGAATATTTGAATGGCTTCATACATATACTTTGTTTTGTTTTTAGTTAGATTTAAAAGTTTCAGTAGCAAAATAAATTCATTTTTGAACAATTTCTTTCTTTGAGTAATAACAACAGTATCTTTAAAGATAGTAAACTAATCTCCTTATTTCTTTACATATAGTATGTTCTGCTGTCCAGGCCTTAGTCAATTTCAGTATAAAGTACTTCATGGTTAAATTTGATAGTAAATATATTTCATGACAAGAAAAAAAAAATCAAATGTGCAGTCAAGATTTTTCTACTTGAACTAAGTTCCAGGAAATCTAATTCATTCATTCATTTGTTCATTCTCTGATCACCCACAAAATTCAATGCAGTATTGTAGGGGAGCTGGAGAATATTCCCATTTCAGAGTGCACACAAGCCATAGAAGCTCATCATGACAGAGCACCAAATATTTAAAGGACAAACAAACAGAAATGCATATGCATACTAATATGCTTTCTCTGTCACTCACTCTCACACAGCATGCAGACCTATGGACAAATTACAAGATTGTTAATTTGCCTATGGCATAGCCTTGGAATATGAAAGGAAAGAAAAACATCTAGTGAAAACCCAAGGGATATAAGAAGAATGTGGCTTATTCAGTTAACTTCAGTGAGTCTCAGTTTATGCTCCAAACAAGGCCCTGACAGCAGTAAAAGTCAACTTCAAAATGTCACAGGGTGAATCAGTTTTCAGAGCACAGTGTTTGAAAAGCTTTTAAAGCTGTCATGAAAGTCAGAGAGAGAGAAAATACCCCACTACTAAACTACATCAAAGAACTGAAACATGCAGATATCTTGTAGGCAGTGACTGAAAATATAGAGCTAAAACGTTTCACGCAAGCACTTCGAAGAAGCACATCTGAAGAAGGATATCCCTGAAGGTACCTAGCTTGCTTGTTTTGGCACAGATACAGATCAACTTTCATTGGCTCAGTTAAATAGACTATCTCACTGCACATGGCTGGAGAAAAAAAAAACTGTGTAGCATTTATGACTTTGTGCTGAGCAGAAGATAAATACCAACATGTAGAAATAAAACCAAATAATTACTTTGTGCCTAAAACACAAATTCAGAAATACTATATAGGGCTTCCCTGAAACATGAAAAATGTATTTTCTATATTAGATTAAGATAATATCAATAATGTGGGTTTAGTAATATAGATCAAAAATCAAAACACACATTCAGAAATGCTTATTGAGAATGTTAATAAGAAAATTTACTAATGGAGTTTGATGTAATTGTATGTTGACTGCTAAAACATAACAGAAAATCTCAGAATATGAAGCAAATATAGAGTTTCAACATTAATGAATCTTAATCCCATCATCCCATTTCCATCCCACATGATGATCAGCCGGAACATCCTGAGGTCCTACTCACACTCAACAAAACTAGATCTCACATAATTACTAATTACAGGTCCACTTGCATGTCACTTTCTGAGCATGAAGTATACTTAAGACAGATCAAAAACATAGCTATCAAACCTAACATGAAATCACCCTATCACTTTAAAACCAAACATTCTTGAGGTACTAGACTTCAGAACAATGCACATACTCTTAAAGAGCTCTAATCTCATGAAAAGTATAAATTAGCAAATCTAGGAGGACTAAGGCTGAAAATAAATCTTAGCAGTGAAGAGATATGAATATCAGGTTATCTAATAATACACTAATTTTAATTTATTTCACGTTTGCAGTTATTTGTCTCCAACTCTTTTCATTTCCTTTAACTTTCCTCTCAGTTTCCTCCAAAGAGCTTTAAATATCAGTGTGCCATATTACTAAGCCTTTGTTTAAAAATACAAAGTGTCTGAATGCTTTTTCTCTCCTCTGCCTCAGCCTATGTCTTTGTACCCAGTTCAACCACATTCATTCCCAAGCCTACCATCCACTTCTTAACCATACATCCTCTGAAAGGCTAGGGTCAACACTGATCTTAAGGGTGTCCTGGAAGTTTAGCTGCTAACATCTGCTGGGGGGAGGGTTCATTTTTGACCTACCCCATTACGCTCCACCTTATGTTTCCCATGGTGATATCTTTGATATTTGCATGCAATAGGGAAGTTTGGCATTTTGCCCTGCCTTCATAACAGCTCAGCTATATGCCCACTCTGTCCCCCATTGGACCATGCCTCCCAATTTTGATATCTCCCACCTCCACCTGGGATCATCATAGGAGATGCCTACAGAATTGCCATCCTAAAAGTGATGGCAACGCCAACCTCTTTCTACTGCTATTTCAGTCATCCAGGGTCAGTCGGGCCATAGTCAAAGCATCCCTCCATACCACTTGAATAGCCAATGAGTAAAGTATGTCTGTAGGCTACTGGTGGCATCATGTTGCTTCATTTTTTTTTCCTGATTACTAGATAACGTTCTACTTAATTTGTTCTGTGCCACAGACAGTGGCGGCTGGTGACTTCAAATCAAAGGGGGGGGGGGCTTCCGGAGACAGCTGAATTGGTGGAGCCAATGGGAAAGGGTATGGCCAGCCAGAACCAAATGAATTGTAGAAGAAAAAAATATTTCAATGCATTGGGTACATGACAGCTTACTTAATATCTAGATGATGAAAAAATGAATTACTTTTTAAATACATTACTGGAATGCCAGTCAAAATCAAGTATAAAAAACAAGCAACACTCAACTCAAACCACTTCTCCTTGCACTGCAGTTCTAAATATAATTTATATTCAGCTTTATAAAAGTACCAAATGACATGCTGAAAGTAGCAATCTCTGAGATACCCCCACTTGTAAAAATGCTTCTTATCCAAAAAACATCTGCTGCCTGACAACAACTATCTACTTGTTTCATGGGGAAAACATGATCAAAGTAAAAAATGAACAGCAAACAAGCAACAAGCTCAAGATAAATTGCTTAAAGGATTACTGCATAGGTTATGGACTACACATGATAGATTGGCATTCTCTTTAGTTTACGGGTAAAGTCTGCAAAGATGACTGCAAGTCTCCAACAAATGTAATGAGCTTCTGAAAATACTGTAATCCTGTTCTTTATTACAAATACTGTCATATGCATTTTAATACCTAAGGCTTATACGCTATCTAGTTATGTAAATATTCTTTGCATGGCAACAACAAAAAGGCTTTCAATGCTGGTAATTCTTTAACAGTATGCTTATTAAAGCTTACTTGCATCTTAAAGTCTCAGACAAGCTTACCTGATGGTCATTAAAGCATTTCTACTTAAACACAGAGCAACAGGCACTGCAACAACATGCATTTTCTGAATAAGAAGCGTAAATCAACAGTATAAAAATATGACAGAAACCAGAACATTCTGCAAAATCAAGGACAGATGAAAAACCACTGTAGTACTTTTGTCCTTGGATGGGGGATACTCTGCACACTGACACTGCATAACTGCTCCTTGCCTTGCTTGGACACATCCAGAGTCACTACGTGGGGGAGTGGGGTGCAACAAGTATGTCACAATTTGAAATGTCTCTGGCTGACGGTGATGGCCCTGACACATTTGTCATACCTCTCAGCCTCAGAGCAAGAAATCTGGACAAAGCCATAAACAGAAGTGGGACAAAGGCCCAAAAATAAGGACAATTTTTAAATATTGTTCTTATAAACTTAGAGAAAGATAATTGAATAGTAGGTCTTGCATTAGTATGAATTTTCTGAAAGGTATGAAATCTGAAACTCAAATGTCTGTCATTATTTTCTAACTTCAATCTTTAATGATTTGCCACTAATTTGCCAGAAAACCACAATTTTATGAAAAACGGACAAAAATGTGATGCAAAAATATAAAATAGCCACACAATACAGATGGGAACCTGTCAAAGAAGGGACACTTTTTTAATATTAGTACTGTTAACTTGAGCAGCTGACAAATAAGAGAATTGACATGCATTTCTGAAATTAAAAGTAATCTACAACTCTGATCATTACAATTATTTATTAATTGTAAACCCTCCACGTTTTCTTCCAAATATGCCATTTTGTGGAGGGTTATTAGGGGGAGAGCAACATTTTGAGCCAAAATCGGGGACAGTTGAGAGGTTTGGATATACCTAATTCTATAAAGTGATTTATTTGCACGTACCTCTCATCCTCTTAATGCAGGAAGTCTGGACAAGGCCAAATATATTGGGGGAACATGCAAACAGTACTAAAAATTGCTCTTGTATAAACCTAGAGAGTTGACAGAACAACAGGTCTTGCTTTAGCATGCATTTTTCTGAAGAGTATGAAGTCTGAAACTCAATGTCTGTCATTATTTAGTGACTTAATTCCTAAATGATTTGCCAGAAAACCACAAATTTTATGAGGAGCAAACCAAAAATAAGAAGTAAAAATCTATTCATTCTGCAAAAATCTGGACAGTTAAGAGGTATAGTTTAGCTGGGGCTGTCTGAGTTTGCCACACTTCTCCTCTCACAAAATCATGGTCGAATGCCCCCCCCCCCCCTGCAGCTATTCCAGTATCCCATTACTTGGCTATTTTGCCCCATTTACCATAAACACTGTAATGTGCATATCCTACTTTACTTCTACAATGATTTGGATTTCATTTAAAAGTTTTATTTTACATTTTACAGCACAAACACTATTAATAGACATCTGTTTAAACAAAGCGATGCAGTCTCACAATGAAAATATACTTAGGATTAAAACTTCTATGCCCTTGAAACTCACATTCATTGAAACAGTATTGAAACCCACATTCATAGAAAATACATCTGGCCAGTGGCAGATAAAGATTAACTTTGGGCTGTTTTCAAATCATAGAACCATACATTTGTTTTTTGATACACCTTCCTGACTGTATTAAATTGTGTTCCTTGTATAAAACAGTACAGCTGTTAGAGGGCATTCTAAATGTATTGTTTTGAATATTTTTCCAGTAAACAATGAAACAAAATGCATGCACCGATAATGACAAAACTGCCCAGTTCAGAATATTTTCATCATAAAAGTCTACTCAAACTTCTACAATCCACCAGTTTCAGTAAAATATGCAAAATCTCTGCAGAAGTAAAAGTCATCTAAATAATTCCACATTAAAGAGATCTGTAACTAATGAAGAGGTTGCTGCTAGCAAACAACTTTATATTTCATTGTTTCATCTACAAATAAAGTGCCTGTTGTCATTGAGGCATAAATTGCCTATGTTACATTAAGAAAATAATAAGCTAGTAATATTGCAATAGGAAATGGATGGCAAACTGATAACAGGTTCATTGTTACTAGGTATCTCTGCCAAAGAGGACATTCTCAGGACTGCATCATCAACCCCTTTTAAAAGTACAACACAGTACAGTATCAGCAATGCATCAGTATACTGTGGGAGTTGAACCCACAGACTTCTGCATCAAAAGTTAGTACACTACATGTTGTGCTATTAACAATAGAAGCAGACTCACTATAAACAGCATTAAACTTCTCTTCAAGCTCTCAGCTTCTTATAAAATCCACTTGACTCTCAACAGTATCTCTCTACTTTAAAGCATAAGAAATCTGGAAAAATCCAAAATGTATTGGGGGTGGGCAAAAGCCCAAAAACTAGGGACACATTTTAAACATTTTATTTTTATTTATTTTACATTTGTTAACCGGGCTAGTCTAACTGGATATTTTTCCATTTTCAGTAGAGGCCCATGGAGAAAAGCTCCAGTAGTAGCAAACAGAAATTTAAAACCAATATTGTTACATAGTAAATGAAAGGATTTCAATAAAAAATACAAGTAATAGTAAAGCAGGTATTTGCACTAGAAAAGTGACATACAGTATAAGAGAAATTATTATACAGTATGATACATGAGGAATTTCAGTAGATCAACAGGATAGAATACACGCAGTACGTTGATTTGAGTTTACTAGTTACAGTCCTGCTTCCAAGGGGTAAGCAGTAAGGTTTTAGTAAATAAAATGAGAAAAGGAGTTATAATTAGATTAGTCAGGGTTGCTGCAGGGGCATAACCAATGTGTTTTGAGGTTTCTTTTGAGGTTTTGTTTAAAGAGAGGCAAGGAAGAAAGTAAAGTTAGTTAATTTGGTAGTAGGTTCCATTTTTTTCCTGCTGTGTTAGAGAACAGGGAATCTCCAGCCAAGTTGTTAGACTTGCTTATGCTAGCTAGAAGTTTGCTAGAAGAGCATAGGGAATTTAAAATTTTGTAGGGGGTTATGAGGTTGGAGAGTATAGGAGTGCTGTTAGGCTGGTAGAATATCTTGTGGGCAATGATGAGTTGGGAAATTATCAGATGGTTTTGTAGTTCAAGCCAGCCTAGCTGCAGTAGAGTCAGACAGTGGTGAGTTCTAAAGGGATTGCCCGTGGCAAATCTGGCAATGTTATTATAGGAATTAGCTAGTTTGATAAGATTATTTTTCTTTAGGTTAGTAGATATGGGTGAGGCGTACAGAAGAGTTGACATTAAGTGGGAGTGAGCAATCTTGGTTCTGGCTGTTGGAGTTAAGAAAGGTTTAATTCTGTATAAGGAGCCTATTTTTCTGTTGACTGTTTTTATGGTGTTGTTTATATGGCTATCAAAATTAAGATTATTGTCAATAGTAATTCCTAACAGTTTAGTGATAGAGTCAGGGGATATAAGGGTGCCATTATTGGAACTGACTGAGAAATCTATGGGGGAGGACTTACTGGTGGATGTAAAGAGTAGGAGTTTAGTT
Source organism: Protopterus annectens (assembly GCF_019279795.1). Classification (NCBI taxonomy): domain Eukaryota; kingdom Metazoa; phylum Chordata; order Ceratodontiformes; family Protopteridae; genus Protopterus; species Protopterus annectens. Next base: position 275,232,030 of record NC_056743.1, read on the forward strand.
TTTTAGCATTGAGAAGGAGGCAATGTTTCGAGAACCATGTCTCTACTATGTTAAATACCTTCTGAGTTAGAGAATGTAGTTCTGATGGGGAGTTTGCTGAACATATTAGCATAGAATCGTCTGCATATTGAATGCAGGTGGCTTGAGGAATTGCTACAAGGAGGTCATTGATAAATAGTGAGAAAAGAGGTCCTAGAATAGAGCCCTGAGGGACACCAAGGGTGACTGGCAAGAGGGATGATATATTATTTTCCCAGAGAACTGCCTGTTGCCTATTGCTGAGGTAGGACCTGAACCATTGAACAGCCTGAGAGTCAAGGGAAAGGGATTCAAGAGTGTTACAAGAAGGATGTGGTTTACCATGTCAAAAGCTTTTGAGAGGTCAATAAAGAGTGCAGATGAGAGGTTGTTTTTATTGCGATTTCTATTGATGGCATCTGTAAAGGATAATAGGGAGTTGTGGTACTATGTGATGGCCTAAAGCCATGCTGGCAGTTAGCTATTATGTTATGTTGAGATAAATGGTTTAATAGTTGATGGTGAATGCATTTCTCCATAATTTTTGCTAAGGGTGATAAAAGAGCTATTGGCCGGTAGTTAGAGTAATCATTTGAGTTACTACCTTTGTGTAGGGGGATAATACGGGAGATTTTCCAGATGTCTGGAATGATTCCCTCCTTAATGGTTCTATTTATGAGGATGGATATAGGATAGGCAATTACTTTGGCTGCTTTTTGCAGGTATTCAGACAGTAGCTGGTCAGCAGAAGGAGTACAAGGCTTAAGTTTTTGGATGAATTTGTAGATGAGAATGGTAGAGATGGGTTTCAAATGGAATGCTGGTAGAGAGCCACGTATGGTGGTAGGAAGACTTGAGTTATCTGGGGTTAGTTGACTGGCTAGTGATTGTATGGTCTCTGTGAAGAAAGTATTGAAGGCATTGGCAGTTTGATGGGGGCATTTAGATCGTCCCTTAGTGGGGTAGGTGTATGAGAGTGCCCTGGGAGGAGTTTATTGATACTTGACCAGAACTTCTGAGGATTATTTTGGTGAGTTTGCTGTAATTTACAGTAGTAGTTCTTTTTGTCTGTAAGTATTGCCTTTTTGTGCTATTTCTCAACTGCCTAAAATTTTGTTGCTCAGAGATATTTTTGGTTGCTCTCCATTTAGCCCAAGACCTGTTCCTAAGCAAAATTTTCTGTCTGGTTTCTTTAGAAAGCCAGGGGGCTGGTTTGGACTTCATTCTGATAGACCGTTTAAGTGCATGCTTATCAAGGATCGCTAAGAAATTTTAGTTAAGATACTTAACAGCTTCTTCAAGTGGGAGAATTTTTAGAGGGTTCCAGTCACAGGCACTAAGTAGAGCTACTTTGCGGTTGCCTATCGAGAGACTAGAAGTTTTATAGTGATATGCTACAGGTATTTGTTAGTGACACTTTCTGACTAGTATTTTTATAATAAATGCGAGGTGGGTCCTATTCTCAGTCTAGTTTTCAGAGGAAAAAAAAGCACTTATTTGTAAGGCAGTTTCCTGTACTCAGTACTGTGCTGAAAGTTACAAATTATATTACATTAGCTTAACTAGCTGTATGTCTCTTTGCCTTTGTCAGAAGGGAGTTACTTCTTGTCACCATTTTTGGGGAATTACTTATGTACTCTATTCAGACTAGCTTCACTGGGAATTTGGTTCTAACAGCTGAGATTGGTGAAACCATAGGAGAGTTTATATCCTAGGTTCTGTTGAGATTATATTAGCCTGACTAGCTGTATGTCTTTCTACCTTCTTGTCACCTTATTTGTTTTGGGGAGATGCTAAGTTATTCATTTCAGATGCTTGTATAATAATTCATTCATTCATAATTCATTCATTGCTTGTATAATCCTGAAAAGTTGCTAGAATAAAATGCTGTGTTACCACCATGCATTTCACTGCCAAGTTTTGGTCTCTGGATCCTGTGCACTACAGTCAGAGCAACAGACCACTATGCCATATCAGCTGCTTTTTGAAAGACAGGTAGACTGAAACTTAAATGGCTATCCTTTAGTGAATTTACTTCTCACCATAGCTCTCACCCTCTTAGCACAAAAAACTGGACAAAGCCAATAATGGGGGAATACAGCCCCAAAAATAGGGACACATTTCAAATGCTGATCAGATAAACAGAAAAGTGCTAGAATAAATGGTTTTGTGTTACCATGTACTTTCTGAATAATATGAAGTCTGAAATTCAAGTGCCTGTCATTATTTAGTGAATTCAAAATCCAGAAAACCCTAAACTTCACAAGAACAAAAAAATGAGGCAAATATTTCACAAGTGTTGGTGGGTAGAGAATTCAAGGTCTTGCTACCTACTCCCAAGGTACAGGGTTTGAGTTTAGCAAGCAAGTATACTTCCTGATTTCACACACACACACACACACACACACACACACACACACACACACACACACACACACACACTACCTGAGCCCAGCTCCATTGCTGTAAAGTCCATTGCATTCCTGGAGTAAAAGCCCAGTTAAAATCCATTCTCCTTCCTGCAGTACAGTCCATTGCTGCAAATCCATTCCTGAGGTAAAAAGCCTGTGAGAGCAAAGTCCTTCCCCTTCTTGTGACAGAAGCTGCTACCCCAGCCTGCAGACATTACATTCTGATCCCCTTCCAGTCTATGCAGTTGTAACTGCATAGACATATGGGATCTCTGCTGTTGAATGCTGTCTTCCTAATCTGAATTGTCTCACCAGCAGACCGGATATTGGGAAATGCTACAAGTGTGCACGAGCAAAGTTCTGGGACTCTCGTTTGTTTTCTTTCTTTTTTTACAGCTGGTTTTCTTTTCTTTGCTTTCTTTTTTACAGCTGGGGGGGTGTAGTCCTGCAGCCCAATAGCACAAGCTGCCCCTGGCCACAGATCACTTCTTCATTTTCTGTGTTACATTAGTTCCTGATACTCACAGTTTCAACATCATGTTTTCTCAGATTTTATTTCAAAACAAATAATAATAATTTCTCTGGATTATTTCTTTTATTGATCAGAATAAAGATGGATCTTGCTCAGACTGTACATTTCATGCACAATCTATTTAACTCATACGCAATAAAATGCTCTCTGTTGATTTATTTATTTATTTTTTTACCTAAGCTAACAGGCAAGTTTATCTTATTTATGGCATGTTTTATAGGATCGTAGAAGGTTACTAAACTAATGGCCCTATAGCCTTTTTAAGACTAGCCATTCATGCTCAGTTTTCCCAGTTATCAATGCCCAAGGGTTTTACTTTATTTCATATGCAATCTTGTTAACTAGTTATGACATCATATGCATCTCATTAACTGTGCATTTTCTTGAAGCAGTTCAATAATTAATATGGAACCATTTGTATGGTGGTAAACAAGTTAACCTATCATTTCTGATTTTCCTTGCAAACTATGTTTCATGTCACAGTGCATTTTTGCTTTTTACAGGAAATCCTTCTTTGTATTAATTTCATAAGGCAGATAGCAGTGCTTAGCTTTTTATCAGGTCATTTTTTCCATAGTTGCTTTATGCCCGACCTATCTTTTCTGTGGTTGCGTTATAGAGTCCATTTTTCCATTTTCTGTGAAACTAGTCCATTTATCATTCTGTGGCCACGAGTTTCCTTTTTTTTTTGAAAATCTTTTGCATGGTTCGTGTCATGTGACATGACATTCCTTTATGTCTTGTTCATCTGAGGCTTTAGAGCTTCTTATTTGTGTGGATTTGAATTTCCTTTCTTCACCTTCTACCACATCATGTTTAGACTTATTGCTTCTCTTCACCGCCAATATATTAGTATCCATTTTTCTCCTGAGGATGAGGCCTTAGACAAGATGGAAGCACAGTGCAGCAAAGCCATTTGGCTCGGGTTCCAGAGTATGCTACTCAGGAGGAGGACAGGCTAGAAGTGAGGGAATTGTGGTGACAGACAGAAGGCAAGGAGGGATGTCATCAGAATTAGTGACAGACTCATGGCAATCAGACTACAGCCTAATGATGGGACAGTATTTATAATCTCAAACTATGCCCCACAGCAGGGTAGTGATAGTCAGGAGAAGAGTGCATTCATACAGCAGTTTCAGGTCCTACTATATAAAGCAGGGAAACATGAATTGGTGTTGATAATGGGTTACTTGAATGCATATATCAGGACAGACAGAGCAGGATATGAGGACTGCCTGTGTCCACATGGGTGGGGAAATGGACATAAAGAAGGAGAGGCCATTCTAGACTTCTGTCTGGCAAATGGCTTAATAGAAGCCAACAGATGGTACAGTAAGAGGAACATTCACAAGATCAATTACAAGAGTGGCCAACATGCAACTCAGGTGCACTTCCTCTTAGTAAGGAAAGGGTATTGGGGTAGAATCAGTGATTGCAAAGTCATCTCCAGTGAAACAGTCTGCCCACAGCATAAACCACTGATTGCAACAATTAGTCTCAACACAGACCATGCTGAAGACTTGGGCGTTGACTGAAGAGAAAGCACAACAATTCAAGAATTTACTCAGGGCTCTAGCACCTCAACAACAGCAGGAAATAAGTGGATTTGAAGAAGAATGGCAGTGCCTCAAAACAGCATACGTGAGGACTACAGAACAGATATGTGGCCGAGCCAGGTATGAAAATAAGGTAAATGAGGAAAGCTGATGTTGGAATTTAAAAGTCCAGGAAGTCTTCAAAATAAAGAAGGAGAACAAAAAAAGTGGAAGATAGAAAATTGAGACCAGGCTAGGAAGGAATACTGGTTGGCTAACAAAGAAGCTTAGAAAGAGTTGCAATAGCAAAGAAGAGGGCACTATAAGCACTCTACCAGCTCCTGGAAAGAAACTCAGTAGTTGATACAAAGAAACTACATCAGGTTACAAGGCAAAGACAAAAAGATAAAGAAGATGGTCGGACACCCTTCATAAGGGATGCCAGCAACAGCCTGCTCACAAGTCCACAGGGCATCAAAGGCAGATAGGAGAACCTTCAGCAACTTCTGAATGAAGAAAACCCCAAAGAAGCTGTACTGCCCCAGACACAGCCTATGATGAGAGAAGAAGAGGAACCCACCATAGAAGTGGAACAGCAGTAAGGAAAATGAAATTAGGGAAAGTAGCAGTTTCAGATGAGGTCACATCAGATATGATAAAGATGCTTGGTGGGATATGGGAGAAATGGCTTCTGAGGGTATACATAGCAGTGTAGAGAGAAAGATGTATCCCAGATGACTGAAAAATAGGCATACTCATACCAGTGTACAAGAACAGTAGGGACATCCACAAGTGTGCCAGTACAGATGTATCAAACTCCTGTCACATTGCATGAAAGTTCTGGAGAGGGTGAGTGATAAACAGATGCACAGAGTTGTAGAAAATAAGATAGGAGATGAGCAGTTCAGATTCAGATCAATATGTAGCACAACTGTCCCAATGTTTGTAGTGAAACAGACAGTTGAGAAGAAGCTAGAGATGAAGAAAGAGTCCGAATGGGCATTCATAGAGTTGGAAAAAACTAACTATTCCTGTGGTAGCAAGCGTAAGCATAAGACTGCAATACAGATGGTCCTAGGTTCTAATACATGAAGCTCCAAATATTGGGTCTATGTTATATATTTGAACGTCCAAAATGTCAAATACCATATGGTCGAGACCATATGTTCGACATTCGGAAGTTCAAATATATAATAAAAAGAAAAAGAAAAACACACCTTAACAGTGCGAGCAGGGGGGCAAGCCCCCTGCACCCCCCCAAACCCCCCCTACATAAATATACCAGCTCCGAGACCACACTTCAGTGTATAAAAGGGTAATTCTCCCATTCTGCACTGTACGGTGCCATTAAAAGTCAATCTTCAGACACTTGAAATGTCGATCATATGGTCTCGACCATATGATGTTCAACATTTCCAACATTCGAAGATTTAACATAGACCCCAAATATTTGGGGTCGGAGGTTGACATAATGATTAAGGCATTTACCTTACAAACACAAGGTGCAGGGTTTGATTCTCACATGGGTTAATTGGCTAGGCTTAAAATGACACACAAGGGCAGTCAGCCTAGTACTGACCTATGAACCTATATGACAAGGTCCCAAGAAGCTAATTTGGGAAGTCCAACAGTGGTTTTAAGTCCCATAAACATTGGTAGAATTAGTCCAAGCTATGTATGAGGACCAGATGACACAAATATGAACAGTGTTTTGTCTCAATGATGAGGTTCCCAGTGGGAGTGGGTGTATACCAGGGTTCATGTTTGAATCCACTGCTGTTCATACTGGTGATAGAGTGCATTTGCAAACAGATTGGAGGCAACAGATCAACAAAGCTGTTGCATGCAGACAATGTGGCATTACAGGCAGGCTCTGAGCAAGAAGTTCAGGAAAGGGTAGGGGAATGGAATGCAAAACCAAAGGTCCATGGGATGAAACTGAATATAGATAAGACAGTAGCAATGGCAGCAAATGGGGAAAATCAGAAGAAGCTGAGAATTAAGATAGAAGGGAAGATAGTGGAACAGATTAACACCTTCACATATCTAGGAGGGGTAGTTGAGGAAAAGGGAAGTCTGAATGAAGAGGTCAAAGCTGAAATTATAGAGGCTGCAGCCAACTGGCATAGGGTGTCAGGTATAGTGTATGGCAGAAGAATGCCAAAGAAGATAAAAAGTGAGGTGATCAAAAGAGTGATGAGGCCAGTACTACAGTATGATACAGAAACCTGGGCAGTAAAAACAGCGCAGCTGAGGAAGCTAGAGGTGATGGAAATGAAGTGCCTGAGATGAGTGGCAGGATGTACACTCTGGGACAGATGAAGAAATGAGGACATAAGAACAGAAGCCAAAGTAGCTCCAGTTGCAGAAAAGATCAAAGAGAACAGATTATGGTGATTCAAGCACATGTGCAGAAAAGCAGAGGACAATTTGGTGAAGGAAATTTGTGACAGATAGGAAGCAAGCAAGAGGAAATTAGGGTGTCCAGCAAAGAGCTGGATGGATTGTGTGAGAGATCTGTGACAATCAGGCAAGAGTGTTGAAGAAGGCAAGAGTGTGGCATTGAATTGAGACAGATGCCAACAGTTGACACGACACTCTGACACCATGTAGAAAATGGAAAAAGGGGGGAGGATGATGATGATGATGATGATGATGTTGAGGCCTAAAGTGTAATAAAATAATGACTCATTTTGCATGTATAAGAGATAATACCAGTGTTTATTAAGTAATTTCATATATACAAACTGTTACTAGTGTAAGTCATAGTAGGTGAGATGAAAAAGCACTGGTGGCTAGAAACAGGAAACTAAAGCAATTTGTACTTCATGCCCACCCTGCACTATTTTGCTGATACAGTAGCATGAAAGTATCTGTAAGGAGTAATGGCACAGCACCTACTGGAAATGTAGGTGCTATCGGATCTTTTCCATAAAGGAGTGTCCAAAGTCTTTGGCATTTGCTTTTTCCCATACCAAGCATATATAACCCATGACTTTTGCCATGCACCCACTTTCTGTACTTCTTGTCACTTCTTTGAACTTGTTGAAAAGGAATTCTATCAGCACAGACATGCATTATCCATATTCAAGGATTCTGACAAACTGCAATAGATTATTTTATTTTAGAAGGTTCATTTAAAGAGATAGTTGCATGTTGCAAACACAATGAAAATAATGGCATAATAAATGTCCAATATTCGTGTCTAACATGAAATTACCATTTCTATACGTAAGGATTTCCATGGAAAGCTAACTCTGATCATATTTTCTGACAGAACATTTACTACCTTTTTGGCATAGTACAGGACAGAACCAATGCCTTAGGATATCTAGTAACATAGTCTACCATAATCACTATACACCACCTACCTGTAATGTTTGGGGTACTAACAGTCCCCATAATGTCCCAATGTGCATAACAACATGTTGAAATTATTCCTCAGTAATGGTAAAGTCATCAAGAAATACTTGCTTTTATCTCCTACCTTTGCAGCCATTTGGCAGTGTCCACACATCTTGCAAAAACTTCCGTCTTTTCTAGTAACCGGCCAATAAAAAAATTTGGATAAGCCTTTTTATTTGGGCATTTCATTCACATATGGCCTGACAAAAGGATACCAAGGCTTGTGAACAGAAGTGGCTGATGGTAGGCCTTTGGAAGTGCCAGCTATTGTTCCACTTCTAATTCTAGCTATCCTTTGGAGTTCCCTTGAGAAGCAGACTTATCCCTATCCCTATCTATTTCCTTAAATCACTGTAGGTTGGGATCACAGAGCTTTATCAATCTTCTTGTGACCCTCCACAGTTACCCTTCTGAAGAAATCTAGTATATTTTGACTACTGTGGCTTAGATTTCAGCTTATTACTGCTGCCTAACTCCTTTTGTGAAGTATCCCCTTCCAAAAGAAGTCTGGTACCTTTTGAAAGCAGTGGATAAAATTCAGGCATTCTACCTCTGCTTAGTTTTTCCCCTGAAGTAGCCATATTGCTTCTCTGTATTGCAAGTATGACACTGCCTCAGTTCCTTATGCTTCCTTCCACATGCATTATGTTTCATGCCTTTAAGAACTGAATAAATGCTTTCGTCTTTTAATTACCGGGAGCTGTGCTGAACAAGTGCCAAATGTTCTTGTGCCTTTCAGAATGAAATAAGTTTTACTATTATTTGAAGATATAACCAAGAAAGATTGTTTTTGATTGTGATAATGTTTTAGGTTGAAGATCATCAGTTTTGTTTTATTGGGATTAAGGAGTAGGTTTGAATTTTTCAGCTAGGTATTGACTGAGGAGAACATTTTGAGTTATTTATTGGAGTCCGCAAAAAAGCCCAGTAACCTGTGGAGTCCCCCCAGGTTCTGTGCTGGGACCTCTCCTGATTGGCATCTGCTTTTCTGAAGTAAAAGCTAATACCAAATGGCTCTGACTGACCAAGTTTGCAGATGGCTGCAAGCTAGAAACACTCATTGAATCCCCAAATGAATAACTGCTGCCAAAATCATGGACTGAAAGTAAATGCCAAAAAAATGCCTTTGGAAAGTCATCTATCATGTTTACAATACATCCCTAAGAGTTAACCTAGTTTTTCAGGATTTGAAAACTTATGTTGACAGTAACCTAAATTTTGACCATCATGTGTCAGTTGTTCTACGACTGTATTGCACAGCTTATAAAAAAGGGATGGTGTCCAGATCTAAAGATGTTATTGTCCCCTTTTCCTCACTTCTCATTAGGCCAGTCATTGAATATAATACCTCATTTGGCATGTATCTGTCCAGACACATGCAACAAATGGAATACCCACAGAGATGCCTTACTAAAAGGATATAACGCCTAAACAACATGTCCTATATGGACCAGCTCAAAGCCTGTCACTATATTCGGTATCCTACAGACTGCTTAGAGGTGACCTGTGTCTGACATACAAGGCATCCTCCGACCAATTACTTATGGATTTACTGCACAACACCAAGTCAAATAGCATCAGAAATACTCAGTCTATGGATCTAAACCTCTTCTGCAACATCAGCAGAATGGTTTGGAAGGACAGGTATATCTCACAGAGGATACTGCTGCTGAGGAATATACTCCCCATGCACATAAATCAAAGTTCAGCCCTGTCCTTATTCAAATGCAACTTACATCTATGGATTGGAAATAGAAGATTTATCCCATTGTATGTATTTTGTATTATAAGGGTTCAATGGTAAGGCAAGTTGGGGGAGTGGGTTAGAAACAACACAAATACTGGACCTACTGAATTTCTGCATTTTTAAATTTCTATACAGGTCTTATTTGTTTTGCTTTTCATTGTCTTAACTTGTAACAGTGAACAAGGTGCATAGTGCTTTGAGTCAGGATAATATTCTTCACTACCTGCCCACTCATATCAACATTTCCACACAGCCTCTTTGACTCCTTACCTGAGCCCACAAACACATAGGCAGTCAGAGAGAGAGAGAGAAAACAGCATGATACTTTGAGTTTTTTCATTTTGTAACGGTGCAGACATTATAAATGGGCACCTTTCGTCTTCTACTCTCTTCAGCTAGAGGATCACCCCAGTTATGCACAGTACTTTCTGAAACAGAAGCTGGAAAAAACAGAGACGTCATCAGTGATATTCTGGTTGATATTAATTTTTTCACTTAATCCACTTGCAGCTACTGTACAGTGCAACTTTCAAGCATAGGTGAAAAACGTGCAATAGTTATAAAGCAGAACACTTTCACTCCAATCTGCTTCAGTGATTTCTACATGAACTTTAAGTCTGTCAGTTAGTGGACAGGATTAAGGATATGAGCTGTTAACAAGCATTTTTCTGTTGTCCAGGGACGGATTTTGTCATTGTCTTATTTGTCCATTGTGCAACTATAAGCAACACACTTAAGCAGACAGTGCTCCTGAGGTGAATCTGAAAGAGATCCATATTGAACAGCGGTCAAGGCTGCTTAACAAATAAAATAAGTAAGAGCAATACAGAACTAATGAGCTGCTTGAGGTGTAGTAAATGAAAATCTCTTTACAGGATAGTCCTTTGTGTTCCTGGTTAATACAAACTGTTGCTAAACCTCCATGGCTCCTGTTTTAGATCAACACTAGAAAAGAGTGATGATGACAGTTACAGCTAACTGACGTTAGCATTATTCTGTACTATTTTATATGTGCTGCATGAGTAAAGTGTCCCCCAAACCCCCCACACACACACACAATCAAGAATCAAAGATGACAATTATTTGCAAAGCACACACTGGCAAAAGCCTACTTCTTTATAGCTTCTCTCTGATTAGCACACATTGCTATGTGCTATAAATGCTCATATGCATCTACTGATATATATGGTTTATGAGTCTGAGGCAAGCTAGAATGGTCTGTTAGCCCTCTTAGAACATGAGTGGTTCAACCACATTAATTAGTATCTTCTAAATATCAAGACCTCTGGGAGGACAGTTCATACATTATAACAATAACAGACAAAAAAAACATAAATTAATTTAATCATAATAATAAGACTGGAGCTTCAAAGATAGCCAAATACTAATTATCCCACATTGTAAAATTGGTTATTAAATCTTACTTTAACAATGCTTGTTATTCTTTCAGCTTTTTCCAGTTAGGGGTCGCCACAGCAGAACTCCAGTCCACTAATGATTGGCAGTCGATTTTTAGTGTGCCGAGGTGACAGCTCAATGCCCAACCTTCAGCAAAGGCACGCTCATTCTACGCATGTCTTTCGAACACCACTCGACTGCGGGGAGGACATGCAGACTCCACACAGAAGGCGCTCCAGCTGAGAATCGAATGGGAGAAACTCTTGCTGTGAGGTGACAATGCTACCGCTGCACCACCGCGGCTTCAATAAATCTCACTTTAACAATATGTTTTCAAAAATGTTTAATAAAACATTTTTGAAAATGATCTCTGGGAGGCTTCATAGAAACCAGTTTCTGCCCTTTTCATTATTTTTAAATTATTTTCTACCACTTCAGCTGTAGAAAATTTATAGCCTTGTCTTCTGTCTGCTTCAGTTTTGTAGTCAAGAGCAAACAAAAATATCCAAGGCAGCCAATGCATGCCAGTAGAAGCATAGCTGCTTGAAAATTATCTTTGTTAATGTTTTAATGCATAAATCAGAAAAAAAAATGTTTACATTTTATAATAAAACTGTCAATTATATTATAAACAATCAAATAATTAATTGTCTTAAAACTTAAGTGCTTCAAATAAAATACCATTGGCAGTTCCATCCATCAAAAACATATGCAGCATTTCAGAGAATGGCATTCAGATTTCATGTAAGCTGCTTGAATTCTAATAATAAAGTACTTGCAATTACTAATACACAGAAAAATATGCAAATCGGTGCAAGAACAACAATAGGCTTATGCTTTTAAACATGAATAAAACGTAACAGCTAACTGCACATCAGGTCTAAACAATAGTGCATAATTAGAAGCATATAAAAACAAGGACAAAAGCTTTGTTTGGTAAAGTATTTAACAAGATGCAGTTTTGAGGGATAACAATTTTATAAAATAAAGTAGGGAAAATCTACAGTGTTATTCCTTTTTTTCCCAAAGTTAGAAATAGTGAAAGTGTTACAGTAAAGCAAAAAAGAATGGAGGGCCAAGTGAGTAGCAACTCAGTTATCTGAACAGTCCTTATAATCAGTAACAGTCAAAAAGAAGAGTGCTCTAAACCATGTTTTACCTCTAAGTATCCTGAGATTTTACAACCATGGTTCAGCCCTGGGACAGGGACAGACTATATGGCATTAATTAGTGGGAGAAGAGTTGAATTCCTAGCAGAATATTCATAAATGGTGATGAAATTTTGTGATGTCATAGAACAAAATTCACATGAATCATAACTTCTTCAAATAGGTAGGGTAGCAGTGACTTAATCCAAAACAAAAATCCAACAAACCACAGCTAAGAACCACGAAAGGGGGTTTATTTTTACATACAAATGAACATTTTCACATTTTACAAATGCTTTCTCAAGTTTCAAAATGTTAAAACAATTCAAACATTTAATCATTTATATATATATATATATATATATATATATATATATATATATATATATATATATATATATATATATATATATATATATATATATATATACATATTTATATATATATATATTCCACAGTGGATATAAAAAGTTTACACACCCTGTTAAAATGCCAAGTATTTGTTATATAAAAAATGAGACCACAATAAATTATTTCAAAACTTTTCCCACCTTTAGTGTGTCCTATAACCTGTACAATTCAATTGAAAAACAAACAAATCTGTTAGGGGAAAAAATATAAAAAATAAAAAGCGTACTATATGCTGGTTGCATAAGTGTGCACACCCTTTAACTAATGAATGTCGAAGACCATATGGTCAACATTTGAAATGTGGACAATGTAATAAAAAAAAAAAAAAAAAACACAATAACTTACCTTCACACTGCTAGCAGGGGGGCTACATGTCCCTGCACCCTCTCCCCGTAACTTAAATATACCAACTCTGAGATTGCACTATAGTGCAGAAGATGGAAATCTTTCCATTCCGCACTGTACGGATACCGCTTCCATATGGTCATCATTTCGAATGTTGATCATATGGTCTCGGCCATATGGTCTTCAACATTCTGAAATGTCGACCATGTGAAGGGAACCCGTATATATATATATATATATATATATATATATATTTAGCTATCTATCTAATATATATATATATATATATATATATATATATATATGGATCTAGGACTATTGAACGAAAGTTCAATAGTCCGAATCCACAATACCCAAACACACTTTTATGAAAGCGCTTTCACTGAAAAAGTGCTTTCATTAAAGTCCGTTCAAAGAAAAAAAAAAAAAAAAAACACTAAATCTTCTTTAATGCAGGGGGCAAGCCCTCCTGCACCCCCCATGAGGGGGGCTGTGCATCCCACCCCCTCTACTTTTATATTCTCACTCCGAGGTCGCACTACAGTGGGGAAAACAGAATTCTCCCTTAACCGCACCATAGGGCGACCGGCACAACCAGCATACATAACTGAAAGTGCTGCTTCGGTGAACAGCACTTTCGGTTATGTATGTTCAGTGATTTCTGCTTCGGCTGAAAGTGCCGTCGGGGATCTGTACGGATCCCATATATATATATATATATATATATATATATATATATATATATATATATATATATGTGTGTGTGTGTGTGTGTGTGTGTATAAAATCAGTAACCAAAAACAAATATTTATATATTAAATGATATTTAATATTTAATTAAATATTATTTATAAAATTGTTTCAGTTTTCTTTTACTTGAAATGATAACATGTTTTAACTTTTTGAAACTTCAGAAAGCATTTATGAAACATGAAAGTGCGACCGGCACAACCAGCATACATAACTGAAAGTGCTGCTTTGGTGAACAGCACTTTTGGTTATGTATGTTCGGTGATTTCTGCTTCGGCAGAAAGTGCCGTTGGGGATCTTTACGGATCCCATATATATATATATATATATATATATATATATATATATATATATATATATATATATATATATATATATATATATATATATATGTGTGTGTGTGTGCATAAAATCAGCAACCAAAAACAAATATTTAAATATTAAATGATATTTAATATCTAATGAAATATTATTTATAAAATTGTTTCAGTTTTCTTTTGCTTGAAATTATAACAGCTATAGTCTTAAATGTGTTTTAACTTTTTGAAAATTCAGAAAGCATTTATGAAACATGAAAGTGCTCATTTTTTACCTATGGATAGGCAGTGCTTACAAAACACTGGTGCTTTTAAGAAAAATGCTAAATTAGTGAAAGGCTAAATAATGACATAAAGGTTAAGAACATGGTAACTCGAATGGGGGTGGGGTACACTGAAGAATTACGACATTAGGGCTGGTAATGTAGTATGAAATAAACTGATATTGCAGACCAAGAGGGATTTGCAGAACTAAAACAAGAACATTTAGGAAGGCTGGAATGCTTGAATACTGTGCAAAACTGAAGAAGTACAAGGGGGTCAAGGTGAGATCTCCACTGCAGGACAAGGAGTACAGTACAATGCAGTTTAAGGACAGTACGAGAAAGGTAAAACCAGGTGAAAGTTTACAGGACTGTGAACTATGGAAAGATGGAGGATAGTGAAGTACAGCATAGTAGACTTGACATTAATAGGTGGAATGAATATGCTGTGGGACAGAATTGATGTTAATAAATGGAGTGAAAGGACTGTGGGACAGAATTGAGTGGTTCATGGAAGGCTATGAAGGAAGGGCTGGAAAGGAAAACTGTGATGATAAGGAGACCGGTGTGGGTCAAGAAAGGTCAGGAAAACCATGAGGGGCAAGGAATGGGCCTAAAGAAGTAGTGAAGAAGTGCAAGCAGATAAAGAGAGAAATATGGACAACCAAGAAGGAAAAAGGCAGTCAGGGAGATCAAAAAGGAAAAGGCAAGAGTAAAAAGGAACATTACAAAAAGAATAAAAGAAAACAAAAAGGAGTTCTTGTTTTCTTTACATGCCCATAAAAAGGAAGAAATTTGGAAGGCAACAGCATAGATGAGCTAACTATTGAAAGTTAGTGCTTCAGCTCTGCTGATACAAATGGGTGCAGCTTTCTCATCCTCCCTTAACTGGTCCCTGCATTCTGCAACTGTGTGGGAGCGCACACATTCCTTGGTGCATAGTAGCGACCACATTTCTCATCTCTCATTGGGGCCAAAAAGAGGTATGTAACCTGCTACCTTCTCCTGTTGCTTGTAACCTGTACCTAAGGAATTTGTGAGCACTGTGAGTCCTACTCTACTTCCTATCCTAACTTAGAACGCCATTATTCAAGGCACTGTACTGCAGCTGCTCCAGAACATGCTTATTCCTGCCCTCCCCTATCAAAACACCTCACAACAGAACAGAGTAAGCAAAATAAGCACCCCTGTAGCATACTTTCCTCCCATTTACAGTAATATCTAACCACTCTGTAGCACAAATGCTACCAAATGTGTTTCACCCTCAATTCAGGGTACATATCCTCCCCTATAAGGCACCTCATTGAGCCTTTAACACCCTATTTTACCTAACAGCCAGTATCTAATACTGTCTAGCCTCTTTTTACCTAACAGCCAGTATCTTATACTGCCTAGCTACTGTTTGAATTGTTGGGAGTTATATATTCCCTCCCCGGCTAGTATAACTGGTTTGTGATAAATTGTTAAGGATTTTTTTCTCTCACACACTGACTGCCTTTAATAATTGCATATTTTTCAACTCCTGCTTTAAGACATAGCCTTGCTTTGTTGAAATTGCTTTAGACTTTGCTTTGAAATTGCCTTGCTGTGCTGAAATTGCTTCTGACTTTGCTTTGGCATTGCCTAGCCATCCTTTATACACTGTATAGAGGTAGAATGCATATATAATCTGTTGCAAATATATTAGGCTGCATATCTAATCTGTTTCAAATGTATTAGTCTGCCTGAACTTGCTGTTGTACTTCTGTATTAATCTGCTTCTCACACCAAATTTTAAAATGTAAAACTGCATTTGTCTTCAGACTGTTACTAGTTGGTTGAGGTAATACTAAGATTTGTCTGTGTTACTCTCTCCTTGTCTTTCTCACTGCTCCCCTTTTTCATAGCTGTTCTCAATTACTTTTACCTGTAATTTAACCCTCCCTCTTATACCCTTCTTCCAGACCTTCTCCTCATTTCTGTTCCTCACACTTTCCCTCCAAATCTACTCCTCCTCCTCCTCCTCCTCCTATACTGGAGTTCATACTTTCCCCCTCCTCCTCCCTTCTCCCTATACTTACATTTGTTTGTTTTTCCCCTCTCTTTTACAGCACTCCTCTCCTGAGGGTCCATCTCTACCTCCTGAATTACATGATCTTCCGCATAAAGCCAAGTCGGCCCACCTGGACTTTTCCTGCTCGCTAATTTGGGCTTACCCGAAAGGAATCCTCAGTGCGGAATCCCGTACCTATATTGCTGTCAATAAGTGCATGTAGCCTCACTGCAAACTCAGTTATCAAAATATCCTCATATACTAGCCTGTCCCTCAGTGTATGTGACTCAGCAGCCTACAGCAGACCATAAAGATCCCCCTGTAATCTCACTACGTCTAGCCTCCCATCCCTAAATTTGAATCCCACTGAAGACTTACCCTCTCTTTCACTCCTAACCTCCACTTTTTTTCATACCTCAGTCTCTTGCCCATCTTGCCCCATTCTATTTTCCCATTGCCTCTCTGATTGCACACTCTCCACTCACCACTAGATGGTAGCACCTTCCCACCTTTTGCCTACTCCTACTCTATTTTAAAATAACTTTTTCTTCTCCTCTTCTTTTTTGTCTTTTTTTTCTCCTCTTCTCTTTTCCACCTTCATCTCCCAGTTTCCTCTAAAGCCTACTATCCCATACCTTTACTCCTCTCTCCCTCTTTTTTATACTATTCCCTCTTCCCCAAAGTTGCTCTATTCACTACCAGTTCTACCCAGCTTTACTGTATTTTTCTTACTTACCTCAGCTCCTACCTGCAGTGGCTGATACTTTTTCAGCAGGACTCTTCTGCTCTGTTGCTTTATCCCACTCCATTCACCCTGTGGGCTCACTCTGCTCCCCTACCTTGCCCCCAATTCCCACCTGCCCCCAGTGCTCCTACATTTATTGCCATCCCATAAGCCCTCCCCTTTACAACACCCAATCCCACCACAGCATAACTCCTCCCTCTCCACCCAACTGACCATCCCCTATACTCCTCCCCCCATTCCACCTGCCATGCCTATTTCCCTCTAACCTCCATATTGCTATCTCCTCTAAACAAACTTCAACCACAAATGTCTTCTTTTACTTCCACAATTCTTACCCCCACAACACTCCTACTCCTCATACTTCTTCCTCTATACCATGCCACCTCTTATACAAACCTCCATATACACCCCCCACCTCCACCTCCACACCCCAACTATTCAAATCACTTCTACAACATCTTTGCCTCTCTTACCACTATCCACCCCTCCTCTCTATTAATGTTTAAACTCTTCCAAATCCCCTCAAAATTTCTACAAACCTAAACCTGCATCCCACCCTCCATCCCTAACCAAACTAATTCCTAAAAAACTTATTCATCTTCTCTCATACCTCTTCTTAGCAGGCGACATTCATCCTAACCCCGGACCAAACACCTCTCAAACTAATAACCATAGCTCCAACAACAAACCTATTCATAAAGACCTCAAATTCCTCACTATCAATGCCCAAAGTTTAACAAATAAAATTACCCTGTTTCATGCCTGGATCAACCATAACTCACCAGACATAGTAGCCATCTCTGAAACCTGGCTAAAACCACACATAACTGACTCAGAATTCCTTCCCCCTGGATTTCAATGCCTCCGATCAGACAACCTAAATAAAAGAGGTGGTGGAGTAGCACTAATTTACTCTAATCATTTATCTATTACTCCCTTCCCAAATCCTATCCCATCCTTTAACAATGCTGAACTAGTGATTGGCATGCTAAAATTAAATAACCAAAAAAGTATCTGTATCATCTCCCTTTACATTCCCCCTGGTAATAACACCAATACCTTAGAAGACTTCCTCTCCTGGACCTACACTAATTATTGACTGACAAAAAAATCATAGACCCCAATCCCACCTTATCCATTAATCTCTTCAACTTTACTCAACTTATTCACACCATCACCAGGCCCAACAAGACCAACTGCCCAGGCTCCATCCTAGACTGGATACTAGTGTCTCACACAAATAAAATCCCTACATCTGGTGTCAGTCCTGATCCATTAGGAGACCACCTCCCTGCTTTCACCCACAGAGCCACTTCCTCTTCCCCATACTCCCACCACCTCCTACAAACCCGTAACCTAACTAACTTTAACCCCTCTACCTTCTCTAACTCCCTTAATCTCACAAATTGGAACCCACTAAAAAACTTACCTCTAGACAAAGCCGTGGACTTCTTCAACTCTACATTCCTTTCTGTCCTAAACTCCCTAGCTCCAACATGAACCAAAAGAGTTAAAGCAAAAACAGCCCCTTGGCTTACAAAAGCTACCAAGAAAATTATGCAACAAAGAGACAAATCTTGGAAAAGCTATCACCATCATAAACAGCCTGAGCTGTTACTAAAATACAAACAGCTGTGAAACCTAGCCAAAAAACAAGCCATTAAAGACAAAAAATCGTATTACAACCACCTACAAATAAATCATACAAAGAACCCCAAACAATTCTGGAACTCTATAAACTCCCTTCTCAAGCCTGGTATCACAAATAACCCTTGTCCTGACACTAGCAAATCTGACCAAGAAATTGCCAAACTATTTAACACCTTCTTCACCTCTTCCATTGCTGAGTTGACCAAAACCTTCCCCAATAACATCTACCTACCCACCTCCTCCCTAGCTTCCACCCCATCTCCTCCCACTCCCCCTATTTTCAAACTTAAAGCTGTATCCACAAACCTCATAAAAAAAACTTCTCTATAAACTCAAAAGTTGCACCAACATTCCCTCCCCCTTCTTAAAGATTGCCTCTGACAGTATTGCTCTCCCTATAAGCATCCTGATCAATAGATCACTACTTGAGACATATGTACCAAAACTATGGCGTTCTGCTTTTATTCTCCCACTCCACAAGGGTGGCAAAAACTGTAACTTCTCCAACTTCCGCCCCATAGCTATCCTCTCTACCATCTCTAAACTTCTCAAAAAATGCATTCACATACAGCTCATGCCATTCCTAACCGGACATCAACTACTCTCTCCTACCCAACACGACTTCTGCCCTGGACACAATACCAACACAGCCCTTCTCTCCTTTTTACAATCTATCAATTCAGCCCGAGACTCTTGCAACTTAGTTTCATCTATTCTATTAGATTTATCTAAAGCTTTCAATACCATCTCTCACACCCATCTACTAGACCATCTATCTAACCTTAACATCTCCCCAAAACTCTTTCCGGGTTCTCCAGCTATCTTTCTGACAGGTCCCAAGCAGTGAAATGGGGTCAATCCTCTTCCACCTTCCTTGCAACACCCACAGGAGTTCCCCAAGGCTCCATTCTTGGCCCTCTGCTATTCAACATCTTCATTAATGATTTCCACAGTGCCATTCCAAACACCAAAATTGTCCAATATGCAGACGACTCTACTCTGATCTGCTATGCCTCCAACCAGTCTGAACTCAAATCTCTAACTCAATCTGCCTTCTCAACCACTGAAAAGGTATGCTCCAAAACCACCTCTCACTCAACGCTAACAAAACTAAAATCCTCCTATTCACTCCCTCCAAAGTCATTCCCATTGATAAAAACTAATTTCAAATTACCAGCCTCAACAACTCTATTATTGATATTGTACCCTCTGCCAAACTCTTGTGGGTCACCATTGATGAACACCTAAAATTCAACACCCATATCCAACTTAACATCAAGAAAACCCACATAAAACTCGGCCTACTCTACAGGAATAATCACTTCCTCTCTCCCTCCACTAGACTGACCCTGGCCACTACCTATCTTCTCCCATCTCTTCTATATGGCGCTACACTACTTACTAATCTATCTTCCACTCTCACCTACAAACTAGAAGTATGCTACAACAAAATCTCCAGATTTGCCACAAAAGCAAAAGCCTCCTCTCACCATTGCTCCTCCCTACTAACTCTAAACTGGCTTGAACTCCCAAATCAACTAGACTTCCTCCAAATTGTCTCAGCCCACAAGTTAATATTTCAACCCACCAGCTGCCCTTCTTTATCTAATATCCTCCTACCTTATAGCCCCCCAAGACCCCTTTGATCCACTCATCAAAACCTTATTACCATCCACAAACCTAAGCGCCCTGCTGGTCAACTTTTACTCTCCTACACCCTAGCTAAAAAATGGAATGCCCTGCCCTCCACTTTGAGGGCCTGTGACAACCTAAACACATTCAAAAGACTACTCAACTCCTACCTATTTCTTCACAGAAAATGTAACTGCACTCCTCTCCCCACAACTCCCAGCCTCCCCTCTTCCTTTTCTCCTGGCTAACCTTCTTCCCTTCTAAACCTCTGACTTATAATATATATTCTTATTTGAATGCAATTTATATGAATTTTTTCCTATTGCTATTTCAATTTGTTTATGTAACTTACAATGTGATACTTCTATATGTCATGTACGTTGTTATGTGGAACTTCGCTGCTTAACCAAAATGAAAATTATATACTTTATGTAACTTGTTATGTGGAGCTTTTCTCCCTGGGCCTCCACTGAAAATGGGCTCTCGAGCCCAGTGGACCTCCCCGGTCACCAACCTGGAATAAATAAATAATCCAAAGTGGAAGGAGAACATGAAGCAATCCCTACTTATTCTTTGCCTCTATCGTCTCCAAGGATGTTTGTTGCTGGTGCTTTGGAGCTCTGTCTCAACACAGGATTTTATTTGTAACATGAATTGTATTACTATTGATGAGGGTGATGGTAGGGTTTCTAGACCACTGATGACGGAGAATATTTAAGCTTCAGTGTGTAACCAATACCTCCCTTCTGACTTGACCCAATTATTACTCCAGGTATTACAATAAGTGATTCCAAGTGATAGTGGTACATATCAGCTATCTGATGTACCAAAGGTGGTGGGGAGAATACTGCTGGGAATAAGACGTCCTATGCTGATGTGATAGGTTTTCTTAAAACATCTAATACAGTAGTAAGCAGCAATATTACACCATTTGGACCTGTTGTGGTGGACAACAAGAATATTCTGCAAACAGGTCCTTGCCCTGACGGATATTTTAACTCCACAGAGAGGTAAAACAAAACATTACTGAATGAGATGGAAATATAAATGAAAAATCTTTTTAAAATGAAGTCTTCACAAAGACAATTTATATTTAAAAGAATGCATCTGACAGAGTACCTTTCCAAAAGGGCTGAGACTTTTGAAATTCTCAGTAGAGCCATTGTAAATATCCCTTTTCACAATGAAATCTTGACTTTTTTTACCTAAAATGGAGTGGTACATTTACAGAAAGATATTACATGTAAAATCAAGTCAGTTGTGGAGGATGACATGTTTCAAGTCCATAAACTTGAATATGACAAAGTCTTTAATAAATTCAATGATCACATAATCACCAGCATTTATCAGGAAAAAGAAAAAACTTTATTAGATGAATGGGAATATCTAGATGGATCAACATACCCACTTACACAGGTTAACAAATCTATTGACCACTCTAAATGACATGCTTCATGGAAACTCCATATGACATTGGGTCACTCTAAATGTTGATGATTTGCAAATTTGCTACAGGATGATTATTGTCTTTTAGATCCACCCCCATACCAGAACAGTGAAAGAATAGCCATTGGAAATTATAAAAATATATTGTACCAGAGGAACTTTTACTGCTGATCCAAAGTAAGGTAACAAACATTTTTGCAATAGGGTTCAGAATTAGCATCATTAAGACGCATGTTGACAGGAAAGAGATAACAGATGTCAGAAAACTACTGATTGTTTTTTCAAAAGGGGATTTTATTCTTGCTACAATTCCAATTGTGGAATAATCTCCAACCAAAGAAAATTATGAGTTGAGCATAAGTATAGTTCATAGGTTCATAGGTAGGTACAAGGCTATTGGCCCTAGGGCCTATATAAGCCTAGCCAAAAAGGTACCCTGGCCTTCACCACTCAAGAAAATTATTTTCCTGTGCTCCTGTCGAGCAGAGCCACAGAGGTGATCCCCAGGGTGAGTTTCTTATTTCCTATTTCCCATCCGGGTCTATATTATAACAACAAATGATCAAATGATCGAACATCGTTATATCAAACTCAAAAGTTCTAATTCACAACACATCGAACTACCAGAACAGCAATTTTTTTCCCTTCCAAAAAAAAAAAAACATTCTTAAATATAGAAACTCTGAGATCGCACTACAGTGCCGAACACGGCAAAGTGACGGAAGCGGCCAAGCGACTTTTTTCCCAGGGAAAGAATTCTCTTATATGCTGCTTCATCATTTTGCATTTTCGACATTTGAAGTTCGACCAAGACACATTCAACAAAATGTGTTTTTGGTCTTCTGATAGGAACCCTCCCATCCAATCATCAAGATTTTTCTTGAAGTGTGCTAATGAGAAGCTTTGTTTGATATAGATAGGTAGTTTGTTCCAGAGTATGGGAAGTCTCTGGGACAGGAATCTATCCCTCCAGCATGTTCTGTTTATTGTAGTGACAAGGTTTAGAACCCTAGAGCATGTAGCTCAGAGGGATTGGTATTTCTTTAAGTGGAGCATGCCCAACAGTTCTGGGTATGACATAGCTTTGTATGTTAGGCAGAGATCACCTCTGAGTATGCGATATGCGATGGAGTGAAGCTGGAGTTTTTTGAAACGGTCTGCGTAGGGCATCTGTTTGAGGCCAGTAATCCTCTTTGTGAGGTATTTCTGCTGCCTTTCCAGTTGTTGTAGATGTCTTGTGAGGTACATACCAAAAGGGGCATTGTACTCTATAATGGGTCCAATGAGTGACGAATAGAGGGGAACACTGACCTCTTTTTTCCTGGATGAGAAACCTTTTGTGATGAGATGTGCCATGTAGAAGGATTTCCTGACTACTGTGGCGATGTGAATATCAAAGGAGAGACTACTGTTCACCTGTGTCCAAAGGTCTCTTATCACACTTTCAGTGTTAAGTAGACTACCTCCTATGAGGTAGCTCATGGGTACAGAGTTTTTACCAAAGGGGATGACAGTGCACTTTTTGGCATTAAACTTGAGGCCATGGGTTTGACACTAGGCATCTGCCTCCATGAGGCCCTTTTGTAGGATGTCCACATCGTTAGAGGAGTTTCAATTATGGCTTCTAGATTGCAGTCATCTGCGAACTTTGTTAGCCAAAGACCTTCTGTGTTAGCCTGTATTTCAGGAAAGAAGATACCAAACAGGAGAGGACCCAAGACTGAACCCTGTGGTACTCCACTTGTCACTGGTCTGAAGCCGGATTTGGAGTCTGCTACTTTCACAGTGTGGATTTTGTCAGTGAGCCAGTTGGCAACCCATCTTGTGACATAGGGATTTATACTTAGTTTAGTGAGTTTATCTATAATTCCAGAGTGGGGGATGGTGTCAAAAGCCTTGGTGAGATCTAGATAGGCAGTGTGAACCACCTTACCTTCGTCTACGGCTTTGGTGACTGCTTCAAAGAAGTCTTTCAGGTTTAGGAGACATGATCTGCCTTTTACAAACCTGAACTGGGTGGGGTCCAGAGTCTGGAGATTACCAATGTCTTTGTGTATAAGATCCATGATGATACATTCCATGCCCTTGCAGACCAGGCTCATTAGGCTAATGGGGCAGTAGTTCCCGGGGTCCATAGTATCTCCCTCTTTGTGGAGTGGGATAACCGTTGCTGTGCGCCATTCAGTAGGCACAAAGCCTAAGGTGAGGCTATGCTTGAACATGGTGCTTAGGTGGGGTGCCAGTTCATTCTGCAGTTCATGTAGAATGCAACCTGGGATGTTGTCAGGTCCCATGGATGCTGTGTTCTTGGCTTTGGAGAGTGCATTTTTTACCTGTGTAGCCATGATTGCAGGAACTTTGCATTCTTCTGGTACAGAGATGGACCCGTTGTGGGGGTGAGAGGGGGGGTAAAGTTAGCACTGAACCTATCTGACAGGATGCTGGCAATATCAGTTCATTCTGTATATTTAGTGCCATTGTGCTGTAACTCAGATCAGATCTGAGTGTTGCCATTGAGATTCTTGACATAGCTATAGAATGTTTTGTGGTTGTCTTTAGAATCAGTGGTGATTTTGTTTTTGTAACCAGCTTTGGAGGATTTTATGAGGGATCTCAGCTTCTTACTGAGGCTAACCAGGGAGTTCCTCCAATCATGGGATTTTACTCTTTTTTGCAACAGTTTCTTTCTTCTGTTGTAGAATTTGTTTATGGCAGGGGACCACCAGATTGGCTTCCTTTTTTTGGAGGATAGCACCTTGGTTCTGTTAGGGACAGCACAATCCATGCACTCGTGTAAGTGCTTATAAAGTGCACTTGTGTAGGATTCAGCAGTCGGACCTCTATTGTCCATCTGCATGGGTGTCGTTTTTGCCACTTCTGTCTTAAGAAGCGTGAAATTGGCTTTGGAGAAATTTTTTACGGTGGTTTCCCTAATGAGCGGGATGTGGATGTCTAGGGTTATTAGCTTGTGGCGGATCTGACCAACGAGGAATTGACCTCTGGTGTGGAACACCAGTCGCCCATGTTGGTAATGACCAGGTCTATGATATTGCTGCCCCTGATGGGGGTGTGGATAAATTGATCCAAGGCATTGAAATTTATGAATTCCAGAAAACGTTGAGCAAAAGAGTTGGTACATGAGTAGTTTTCCCAGTTAATGGTGGGGTAGTTGAAATTGCCCATTATTAGGGTGTTGGGTTGTACCCTAATATTTTCCAGTGTATCAAGAAATGAGGAGTGGGACTCCTGGGGCATGGTGGGGAATCTGTAACAAGTTACAATTTGGATTGCGGTCTTGCTGAGATTTAGTTGCACTTGGATAATCTTGTATGCAGTATGCTGAGCAACTAGCCTGGAGGTGTGGATATCCTTAATGATTATGGATACACCTCCACCTTTAGTGTTTCAGTCCAGGTTAGGTGGCCGAAAGGTGTGGTATGAATTATAGCCTGGTAATGCAGGGGTGCTCTCTGGAGCCTTGAACCAGGTCTATGTCACTGCACAGATGCCAATGATCTCCATTTTAAGGAGTGCCTTGAGTGAATGCATTTTGAGGTTTAGACTTCTAGCATTGAGTAGCATTACCCTCAGATTTTGCTTGCTTGTACCTGTTAAGGTGGTGAATTTGTCATTTGAACCTTGCCTAAAAAAGGCACTATAGGGGTGGCAGGAGCCTTAGCCAGTATCCAAAATCCCAAGGGCGACAGGTGCAGGCCATCTCTGGCAAAGCATTGTGGTCTGTCGATCATGTCATCCCAGGCAGACAGATACTGGATCCCCTTAGAATGACACCAGAAGCTTAGCCAATTGTTGAAGTGAATCATTTTGTCTTTGTACTCTGGTATCATTCTGGGTGATGGCGGGATGCTAGTCAGGGCTAGTATCATACCTGCCTGGGCTACAAGATCGGAGGGCTCCTCCATGTCTCTTTTCATGTAGTCCAGGGAGGTACATCTCAGGTCATTCACACCAACATGGGCAATGACAGAGTCATATTTGTACTTGTTGTGGAATGACCTGAGTGTTTGCATTATGTGGTGGATCCTGGTACCCAACAGGCAGCTGACAGTAACTTACTCCTTGTTTAGCCTGGTGAGTGGAACATCAGTGTACTTGACTATAGAGTCACGTATGACTAGAGTGTTGGATACATTGTTATGCCTTGTGGGCTATGTGTCATTTGGGTTGTGCTGGGGGAGGAGGTTGCTTGCATTTCTGGTTTGGAGGTCTATGTTGCTTGAGCAGATTTTTATTGAGAGCCTCCTTGAATGTAGATGTGTGTTTCATGTTTCTATGTGTGTGTTTTGGTGGTGTAGGTTTTGAGGGACTATGTGATGAGTGTGGTGTGGTGCAAATGTTTACCTTCTCCTCTTGACTGTCTAGTCCAGTCTTGGGTGAAGAGAGCTTTGCTTTCAGTTTGGCTATACAAGTGCATCTCTCACAGGTTGTAGTGTTGGGTGGTAGAAGAGGGTTGTCTGTGTACATGAGGCAATTGCTGCATTGCCCCAAGATGCCCAGATTCATAAGGTAGACAGGAGAAAACACCTGGAGCTGACCCTTAGACATGCCTGGATAAGTGCTTATTTATTAAGTACTAAAACTGTTTTCCTCTATACAAGTGAGGAAAGTTGAGTGCTGTAGTAATTTGTAGCTTATTTAGTGCTTACAATGAGTTCTGAACAAGTGCTGAGCTCAAAGAAACAGATTTTAGTGCCAAAACTAAAAAAAACAAAATGGCTCATTCTAAGGTAAAATTTGAAGAGCAGACTTTATGGCACCATTAATAGTTTGACCCTAGCTAAGCGATGATGCATAAAGTGTCTATATATATATATATATATATATATATATATATATATATATATATATATATATATATATATATATTATAACAGTAGCAAATGAGCAAACTCATTTAAACAAATTAACCAATTAACCAATAAAAAGCTAAAATCTGAGCCCCGTTCTAGCAGTCTTCAATCGGACAAGTTCTAACTGCACACTCCTGTCACTATGGGCAGGGGAACCGTCTCCAAAAAAAGATGGTCTGGATTAGGGCTCAAGTTATACAAACAAAGCTAGATTCAGCAATCTGAATTTAGTTTATGCTACAGCAAACAAGGCGTACCAATTTCAGAAAAAGCAAAACAGTTCAAATAAGCAGGCACAATAAGCCTTTAACCAGAACTCCCAGCTCAGAAGGGCAGAATCTACACTCTCCTCCCACAAGAGTGCAGACCACACCTTCTTAATGTAAAATAACTGGCCCAAAGCCCAAGTGCTTATACCAGAACTAATACACTTTTAGAATAACAGACACTAAGCCTTCAATCAGCAACTCCCAACTTAGAAGGATGTAAGCTACCTGTCCTTCCACAACAGTGTAGACTACAAACCTTCTTAATGTAAAACAACTGGTCTGAAGCCAAAGTGCTTCAACCAAAGGCTTAGAATAACAGTTACAATTTAATCAGGTTACTAACAAGTTGATATCTGATCTATGGATAACTTTAAGGTTTATAATTATACTGACAGGCTAACATGCTATTTTGTAATCACCCTATTACCTGGGAGCTTCACCTTTGTGCCAGCTAAAAGGGATAGTGTGATGGATGTCTTAACAGAGTTAAAACTGCCTACATAAAATGTGGATGTTATGGTACAGACAATACCACCGCAGGTCAAATGAGAAAATGTAGCACTTTCAACCCACCCATAAACCTGATTTTGCCCTCTGAAAAAAATATTCAAGAGGGATATTCAGATATTTTTCAACAAAACCAGAAAAAGTAGCCATAGATACTACAATCTTTCATTTGTTGAAATTGAAATCTTAAATCAGGTACATGAGGATACATCAATCCAAAACTGAAAATAGACAAGGGGCAGGGTATTTTTTATGTTTTCTGAAGATTAGAACAACAAAATATTTGTTACTTAATAATGATGATTTATACATATATCTTTCAAGAAATCAGATGTTAATAACATAGCATAAGACTGACTTCTGCTTAAATAATTTATTACTAGATCATTATATTTCAGAGGATAAGGTTCAGTTTTTAAAGGTGAAAACACATAACAATCTGGTTGCATTTGGAATACCAAAAGGCCATAAAGATATAAAGAATCCACCCTTCAGGCCAGTAGTGTCTGCCAATGGAAGTAAAACCGAGCCCTCAGCATTTTTTTTTTGTCGACCATGAATTAAAGGGGATATTGGAGTAGTTTCCATTTATTTTACATGATTTATGACATTTTTGGCTGTAATGTGGGCAACAGACTCGAGGAGTGAATTTTATTCTTAACAGTGGACATGTTTATGGTTACACACTAAGATGTGGGAATAGTTTGGTTTAGAGACATTATATTAGAACCTAAATGTTTACAGTCAATGAAATTGATACTATGCATGGCTGTGTGGAAATGGTTCTTGAATATAATTTATTTTTGTTTGAGGGTGAAGATTGGATCACAGGGATTACTCCAACTGGTTTGGTGAATGGTGTTATGGAGGAAGTAGTTGGTATACAATTTATGGAGTTTTTATTAGGCAGGTATAGTTCAAGCCTAGTGAAGTTGTTCATGTCAGATGAAAGCTGGACTATTAAAAAGCATTTGAGTTTGTTTGCCATTGTAACTACCATTCCTGATTAATTAGCTGTAGGACACTTATTTCTGATTTGAGTTTTTCTCTAGCCAGTCATATTTGTAAGCTTCGTTATATGTCTGTTTCTACATCTACTTGTCATGAAGCCTGTTTGATCTTCATATACAATCTAAGGCAATTTGAGCTCTGTATGAGCTGCTACAATGTAGGGATAATTTCTACTATACAGAAGGATTCAATATAAGGACATGGGTAACTAGGCAAGTGAGCAGTTTTTTTTTACTTTGTGTGATACTATAATAATAGAATTATGTACAATTATGTGGTACTGATTAGTCAGTCAAAAGCACATATTAATATAGTGTCAGTGTCACCCTAGTACATAATAAAACACATCAATGAAGATGTCACCTAGACCAGGAGTGGCACCCTCTTCTAAATTGTTAGTTGCTTGTTTAACCTTTTTCATGGTTACTGTCACCATCCATTTCTATAAATATGGCCTGAATAAATTTAGGAATGAAATGACATTTAAGAATTGGTTAGTGTAATGTAGCAAGAGTAATCAAAGCTTAACTTCTACATGCACAGCTGTATATAAAGGTTCCCCATGATCTGAGTAAGACTCTTCTTCTTTTGGCTTTTCCCGGTTAGGGGTCGCCACAGTGGATCACCTGTCCGCTCATGATTGGCAGTGGAGTTTTATGGTGTCAAGTTGCCAGCCCGACGCCCAACCTTCCACAGAAGGCACACACACGCACGCACTCACACCTACTGTTGTCTTTATATTGCAGTAATCCTTATTTATTACCTAGGTTTTGACTACCACTGTCTAATTTCCCTTGTTTTAATCTATGTGAAAATAACTTAATTGATTTTTCACATCTGACCTGGTACAATAATTGTAATCTTTCTATCCACATGCTGGCTTTATCTTTTTTTGCAATATGATGTCTTAGCCATCCTCCTGACAACCTGACCTCACAACTACAAGACATTAGGCAATGTGAATTTTGATTATCTGATTAGTGATTCCAGATTCAGTTGTTCTAAGGACCTTTTAGATCCATTTTCTGTGTGAGATGGATAGATTGTGTATTAAAAGTGCTATAAAGTTTTTGCTGCATAACACCTAGCAGAAAAGGCATCTGGCGTTACGACACTAACCCTAAAGAGGTATGATTGATAGCCTTCCATACATCAACCATTTTCACTTTAAACATAAATGTTGAGCCATGGTGGTCACGGGAGCATGAGATTCTTTTCTGGCATAGACCCTGCCAGCATCTTCCAATGTGACATTTAGGTATCCAGCCAACCAAACTGGAGTGGTGTGTTCCTAACTTATAAATAAATGAGCACCAACAGAATGTAAAACTTTTTCATCCTGAGTGGGCCATAGACATTACACCATTCCTATTATTAATTTATTAATGTGGTAAAGCCACTTTCAGGCAGCCTGGGTACAGTCTGGTTAAGTGACCTTCTCAGATTTATAAAGTAGACACATGGAAACTGAGGAATCTAATCCTACACTAAAGGACACTTCTTGTCATGAGTTCTGAAGGATGTTGATTTCCTGTGCTGATGAGGGTATGAGTACACATTTGGCTATTATTACCCATTAAAGACTGAGGTAATGATCCCCACCATCACCAATTATTTGTTTCTGCCTCTGACAAAAATGCAAGTTTAATTATTAGTTAAAGTTAATGAATTTAGTTTTTGCATATGTTGCTAAGTTTTCAGAAGCAATATCACTGTTTTTCATAGTTTTAAGATATCTAATAACATTCTGTATTTAATTGTACTGTCTATACCTTTAACATTTCAAAAGACAATTTAGAAGGCAGTGCTAGACTTTTGCCAATTTTGTATTATCTTGCAAAACATTTCCAGCAAGTGAAAAGAAATAAAATTATATGTAGAGCATTACAGAAGAGTACTGTAAAATTCTTGCCTGTGGCAGAATGCACCACAAAATACAGGAGAGATGGGCAATGAAAGAAGATCTTATACTAAAATGCACAAAAACTGGGACAAGCATGCACACAGCATGCGGTGCTTTGAAGTTCAAATATAATTTTTGAAGTGTTAAGAAAAATAGGATTATCCCTGCATCTGTTCATAAATAGTATAGACATACATATATCTGCAAATCATGTATATTGTACACAAAGTTTTAGTAATAGCTGTTATCCATTATTATATGAAGTTACCAGAACCATTGCTAGGTCATCTGGTTCCCTGTTCAGTGCCCAGAACAAACACCCCCCACCCACCCAAGTTACAGCTCTGGACAAGCACAGGAAGTCAAGTCTTTGAAATAGTGAAAATAAGGAAATATTACATGTTATCACAGGGACAGCAGTAACTATCCTTCCTTTCTATAAGCCAGTCAACATTATCATTTTTGAAGAGTAGTATTGCTATAAATCTGACTGAAACTACCGATCTAACTCCTCATGTTGCATGTTATGTCCTTATTTACCCTGTTAATCTCCTTTTCAATTTCACCCTTGCCATCTGACATAGCAGCCAGCTTCCTCTCCAAAGGGATGCATACAGTCTTTGCCCTCAAAGTTTCTTTACTCCACATCTTCGTTGTGTCATGTCTTGTCTGGGGATTTGAGCTGGAAGGTCACAGGTCGTATTGCCACTGATGAGCCCCCTTGTGGATGGTATCTGTGTGACTAATGACACCAACTATAGAAACAGCAATGTCACTGAAAGAGGCAGCACACCAAAGTTGCACACAACATGCCAAAGACATCATGCAGTGAGAGACATTTTGTGGGCATCACCTTGATGACTGATTGGGCACCCCAACAGCAGTGACCATGGTGAATGGCTATAAAAGGGACTTGTGTATACACATAAAGTGATGTAGGTAAGGGTGAATGCTAGCTGTGCAAACTGTAGGGATGTAGGCAGATTGCGAGTGGCTGGTACATGAATGGGATGATCACCAAACTGCACCGGTGGTACAGCATTCAGGAACTTAGATTGCTGCTATGCATGCCGAACTGATAGATGCTCCTGTGCTACAACTGCTCTTGTCTGCAGAGTCCTTGGTGTTCCCTTCAATAATATAGTGTATGTCTCTTCATTTTGCATGGTTTGGTGTTTTCCACCAGTGTAGATCTTATCAATTGCTATCATTTCTACATTTCTTTGCTTGCTGAGATACTCCCCTTGAACTCATGAGGGTCTGCCCTGTTCCTGCTCAAGTTTGTCTACCACACAGTTTAAGTCTAGCAGAATGTAGGATGTCTGTAGTGTGAAATTGTGCTGTGACACTACATCCCAAGTTAACATGGTTAGTCTGCAAAGGGGGGGGGGGTGCGCGTCCTGGTTTCTGCTTGTTTGTTCATGTACCTCACCTGCACCAAGAGTGTTCTGACAGTTTTAGTGATATTTTTATGAGCCAGCAGTAAGATTAAGTTAGTGTTTTTTTTCATTTGTTGGTGAAAATCACACGTTCTGTGTATTAATGTATTTAAAACATTGTCACACTCTAAATGCTAGTTCTGATGAAGTCCATTATATTGTTATGGATGAAAGTACTTAACTAGTTATTTGGAAGTTTATTAAAATATTTTTATATGTATTGGTTCTTTGTTTCAAGTCTGTCTTAGTATCCTATATAGGACTGAGTAATACGTCTCGCATTTCTTTAGTTGTTTTTTACCGGAGTTGTGCTCCCTTTTGTTCTTGGGTTCTTAAGTAAACGTTAGAATAGTGCACATAACCATAGTCAAATCCACATTACCCATTACAATTTTCCAGTTGTTTAATAACTTTTTTTATTTCGTCACTGACCACTGAAAGTTTGAATACCATTGCATGAAGAAATATATTCTTATTAAACCTGTCAGTCCCATATATGTTCTTATAAGAACTATCTAAAATGTTTGTAATTCAAATCCATATTCATAAAAGTTTCCTGTATCAACTGTTTAATCATATTTAGCTTATACCCTCTTTCCAAAAGGGTATTTTTCACTCTGGTCATTTCTTCCTTAAAAACTTACAAATTGGGTGCTAGCCAAAAAACCCTAATACATTTGCTTTTTAAAACATTCCTTTTCATAAAAGAAGGGTGGCATTTAGAGACATGTAAAATTTTGTTGACATATATTTGTTTCCTAAAAATCCTAGATTTAATAATGTTAGAATATACTGTCATAACCAGTCTCTGCATCCAAATATTAAACTGCATTTAATTTACCTTCTGTAAAGATAAAAAAATAGTAGTATTATTAAAAGCTTTTTAAACTCCTGAAACAATTCATCAGTTCTATCTCAAATAATAAAAAGATCATCCATAAAATTTCATAAAAAAAAACTATGAGGGGGAATTCAAAAAAGCCTACATGGATTAATTTTCCATGTAGACATAGTGGCACAGAGCTTGCATGAAAGTAAGCAGCCGTTCAGTCCAGTAAACATAGCTGAGGGGTGTGCACAAGTGTGCAAACATGGAAGTGCCCGTGGCATGCAAATTACCTCATAAGCGGGTGAATTGTATGCAAATTAGGGTGTTGTAGTGATCCAGTAAGCAGATAGGCAGTCCTGCAGACCCTGTGTTGGTGTCCGAAGTGTACACGGAAAGATTCTGTGTACATGAGATAAAAAAGTGAACAGGGGGCTGTAAAAGCCCAGTTAGAAGGATAGAAATAGCATAGCAGACAGTGATATATGCAAAACTATGCCCTGTGTCCAAAAAGTAATGGAAAATAGTGTAAAACAATTATTTTTTTTTTTAATACTCATATTATGTTTGTGCAGCATGCAGCTGTGTGCAAATATGATGTTATGCAAAGAGAAAATATTTAAAAGTGTAATAACAAAAAAACATAAAATATGTGACAATAATGCATTAAAGGGCCTTGCATGGAGTATGTACAATGGTAGATTTCTGTGGTTACTAAGGAGGCGGGTCTGGAATAGTGTAAGTTTCCTGGCTGTGTGCATGGATCTGTATGCAAATGAGCTGGGGTTAATGAATAGAAAAAATGGGTATCCGTGCCAGCAGATCACATCTGTGTAGCCCATAACCATGTTGGTGTCCACCGAAGAGAAAGCTGACATCAAAAGGGGGCTGTGTCTGTATTCTTTAAGCACATTGGAGCTCAGTGGGGCCTGTCTGCACACATTGCCACTGAGCTGAGAAGGGAGTTGTGTCCAGTGCCTGCTAAGCTTTGTTTAACTTTGGGGTGCATGTTTTAGCTAGTTTGAGCACGTTTGCAAGGCACACCACTGTGCTGAGCGTGCCCGTTTATGGGGGTGTGTCCACTGGTTGCTGAGCATTGTTTATATCTGCGGTGCGGGTTTGGGCACCATGCCGCAGTACTTAGCAGGAAAAGCTGTTTAAAACAAAGAAAGAAAATCGCCTGGAAAAGCCAATCATACATAAATACTGATGACCCTTGTACCACTTAAACTGGGCCATTAAAACACTGATATTGATGTACTTGGCAGGTGGAATGCATCATAGGTAACCAGTCACACAAGCTGTACCTACCTAGAAAAGTTGCATACACCCTACAATCTGATTTCATCACCCTACTCTGCACCAGTGGAGTACAAACATGGGATTTTTAACTAAAGCAATGCTAGGGGTGCTGCAGCTCAGCTTCAACTGTATATGATAGATGCTGAGGTCACTGATGATGCTGCTGCTGACAATAGGCCTAGACTGAGAAGGAGAAGAGTGTTCAGGCCCAAGGTAACCTTCCAGGAGCTACATGAGTTGCAGATTGTAGAGCACTACATGATGGACAGGGACATACTACAAGAACTCCCCAAGCTCTGCCTCCCTCAACTTAGACCCAGAGCCAACAGAGGGGGAGCCCATCCTAGTGGAAACAAACATATATGTAGCCCTTAGGATACTAGGTACAGTTACTTTCCAAAGACCAAATGGGGACATGATGAGGGTCTCACAAGCATCAGCATCCAGGGTACTCCACCAGTTCCTGGACGCCATGCTAACACATGCCAGTGAACACATTTATTTACCTCACACCCCTGAGGATAGGGCTAGCAGTATGCAACTCTTCTACCATGTAGCACACTACCCTGAGGTACTGGGTGCCATAGACTGCACTCATGCATACATCAAAGCACCGCCTGGTGAGGAGGGTAGAGTCTACGTCAAACGCAAGGGGTATCACTCCATCAACTGCCAGGTCATGTGCATTGCCCAGGGCATTATCATGAGTGTGTGTACTGGCAGCCCTAGCAGTTATCACAACTCCCATATCTGGCACTCATCACAGCTGTTCCAGATGTTTGCCAGGGGGGACATCCCGTAAGGCCATTTGCTGGGGGATGCTGGCTACACACTGGAAACATGCATGGCGACACCTATCAGAAATGCACACACACACACCAAGGAACACCATAATGAGGCACATGCACAAACTAGGAACATCATAGAGCATATGTTTGGGCTGCTCACGTCACAGTTCTGGTGCCTAGATATATCTGGTAGAGCCCTGCAGTACTGTCCAGTCACATGTGCACAGATGTTCACAGTACGTGCCATGCTACAGAATATGATCCTGTGGAAACAGCTGTGACAGGATCATCAGAGAGAAGGGAGACACAGCCCCCCACCAGTGCCTAGGTCCCCACAGCCATACCCATAGGGGGACTAGGTGGAGGAACCCCATGATTATGTCCCTGTGGGCAGATGTAGGCATGCACAATATGCCCTGGCCTTGGACAAGAGACAATGCATAGCACATGCACTGACAGCCTAGGGTCCTAGAGACACCTTACACTGACTCACATACATAGCAAAAAGGATGCCAGCCAGACCTCACAACCTGTACCTAACCATGTATTGGCTGTGTACTGCGTGCATCAGACAGAGTCTGCCCTGAAACACAGGTCTCTCAACCACTGTGTTTGCATTTGCACTATCCTATACAGCAAATGTATGGGGTACTAGCCTATGGTAGCATATGTATGGACCTACTGCATGTATGCAAGGGAATAGAGTGAGCTACTGGGCTACTTGCACAGAGCTAACAGCTACTTGGGACAACAGGTATTCTGCCCAGTACTAGGTGCCCCATGATATGCATTAGGCCTCATGGCTGGAAACCCCACTGCATTATGCAAGGGAAAATGCCAAACAGTGGGGTCATAGGACAGATGCACAACCATCAATGCCAGGTTCCCCTATCCCCAACAGATCAGTGTTCCCATACAACTGCAGTAACAGTATGTTTGCAAGGATATATCAGCAGACCACACAATTCCAAGGCTGTCACAAATAACCTAGCCACATGTATTTTCCACAAAAAGCAGGAGTCACATCAGGGGTTACAGTGTATATATGCTGTTGAGAGTGTGAGGAATTAAACCTCACTTTCTGGAGGCTGGTGTGGCTCACTGGGCTAAGGACATTAGTGTGGTTGATGGTGTTGATGGTTCAAAACTGGCTGCACCTATAACTTTTGCATGTGAGAAACTTGTATGGTAGGAGTCCCACAGACTGTCATAACACTGTAAACTATTACTGCAAGGAAGTGGAGGCAGCCACAGAAAATGGGGGGAAAAGGTCCAAACGTACAGACACTATACATGCTCTGAGAAACCTAGATGGTGGCTAGTATAACAGCAGGTTGCAACAGATCAGATGAGCCACAGTTTGAAAAGGCCAGCACATAGCTGTGTCAGTACTTTCAACAATTCAATGGACTGCATTTTATACTATATTACCGGATAAACACAACTGTATGAGAAACAGAGCAGACATATGGGGTGGAAAGCTGGACAGTCTGCAAAATCATGTACATCGAGAGGTATGAAGACCATCACCCTGTATGTGATATTACATCATGAACTCAAGTTACATCATATCTCTCAACCTCTTAGAGCAGGGAATCTGGACAAAGCCATAAACAATAGTGTGACAAAGGCCCAAATATAAGAAGAAGGATTAACTATAGGCCAGACTAATGTGGAAAGTTGGTGGAATAACAGGTCCTGCATTATCATGAATCCCCTGATGTGCATGGCGTCAGTAACTCAAATGCCTCTCATCATATCCTAAGGTCACTGTATAATGTTTTCCCCTAATGTGCCAGAAAATCATAATGCTATGTAAAACATACGAAAAATGTGATGCAAAACTCTACACATTCCATTACAATCTGTACAATTGATAAGTATGGGTCACATATTACGTTCAGCAAATAGCCGGGTAATGCCTTGAAGAAAATATCAAGGAGTTGCTGGACTATGGAAACAGGCCCAGCAGCCAATTGGCTGCAGCACACAAAATCCTGGACTGGAGTACAGGTAGGTCTGGCCTGGAGTCACCTTGTAAGTACTGACAGTCACACTGGGCATGTTCCTTCATTTAGCTAACTTGAACCCATGTCTGTTGCTTCATCTGCCCAAAGACCTGCTATGTGGACATATGTCTGTACAGAAGTACAGCTACGTATACATATCGGTCTCACCCTATCCCCTCATGCTTGATTAGTGCCTCTATCAGTATGTTGCACACACACACACACACACACACACATATATATATATATATATATATATATATATATATATATATATATATATATATATATCATATATATGTATATATATATATATATATATATATATATATATATATATATGATAACAAGATGTATATATAGCTATATAAAGTACAATGATACATAGACTCTGCACATACATTTACAGAACACATTTACATTTCTGACACACACAACTACACTTAAGGAGACAACCCTGTTATACAGATTGTGATAGATATGGGTGGGGATGTAGGAATGCTCCCATATACTCCTAACTGCTGGAGTTATCTACACATACACATCATAACAGCCATCTGATGGCACCAGACCAAGGCTGCAACAGTACATAATCCACTCACCCACATATCCTTGAGCCTGTGGCCTGCCACCCTGCAGTCAAACATAGGTACACAGGTGGTGTAATGTACAATGGGTGCAATGCACTCCTTGCACAGGCTATATTGTTCCTGCACACATGTCTGCCTATCAAACTGCAAACAGCCAGATATGGCCAGACTGGTAGGAGTACACACATAGCAGGGATATAACCAGGTATCCCACCCCTAGGACACTAGATACAAGAACAGTACCAAGCAGTATCACTCTGCAGGCCACACATGCTATCTAACACAAAGCCACTTAGTGTACTCCACATGTACTGTGCCTGCATCAACATATACAACAGACATAACCTGTGGCATGTGCAATAAGTACTATGAGCTGTAGTGTGTAATACTAGATAGGTAGGAGTTCTAATCTCGCATCCAAGTGTGTGTGTGTGTGTGTGTGTGTGTGTGTGTGTGTGTGTGTGTGTGTGTGTGGAGGGGGGGCTATCTCTGTGCAATGGTTATGCATTTTACACCCACTGACTAGCTGCTGGCCTCAGCAGTGGCCTCTGTTACAAGGCCTGCTGATGTCATCCACCTCAAGAGCACTGTCTGACAGTGTAGTAGCTGATAAATGGTGTGGTACATGAGATAAGTACTGTGAGCTATAGTGTGTAATACTAAATAGGTAGGGGTTTTACTCTCACAGCATCCAATTTGTGGGTGTGTAAACATGTTCCCCTGACAGCACTAGAGACGTGCCCATCTGGCCTATCCCTGTGCATTGGTTATGCATTTTTATGGCCCTGTGACTAGATGCTGGCCCTAAATTGCCCTCCGCTACATAAGCATTATTGATGTGCACCACAACCTACAGTTTTACGTGCAAATTAACCAGGTGACATGTATCAAGGGTAGTACAGTGTGTCACAGGTTATAGGTTCATAGGTTCATACTAGGTTATCTGCCCTAGGGTATGTATAAGCCTAGCCAGAGTGTGTTTGGCTTTCGCCACCCATTTTAAATTAATTTTGCTATGCCCTATTTCGAGGTTAGTATACTGTGCCTCTGTCTAACAGTGACACAGAAGTGATACCCGGGGTAAACCTACGATCTCCCATCCACTCATCAAGATTCCTCTTGAAGAGAGTCAATGAGGGACTCTGCCTAACCTGGACTAGGATTTTATTCCAGAGTGACGGGAGCCTCTGGATTATGAATCTGTCCCTCCAGCATGTCCTATTTATTTCAGTGCTGAGGTTCAAGTCTCTCAAGCGCGTAGCTTGATGGGATTTGGATTTTCTGAGGTGCAGCATGTCCATTAATTCCGGGTTGGACATAGCTTTATACATCAGGCACAGATCGCCTCTGAGCAGGTGGTATGCCACTGAGTAGAGCTGGAGTTTCTTTAACCGGGCAGCATATGGCATCTGTTTGAGCCCTTTGATCCTCTTGGTGAGGTACTTTTGGGGTCTTTCCAGTTGCTGCAGTTGTCTGGTAAGGTACATCCCAAAAGGGGCATTGTACTCAATTATGGGCCTGATGAGGGATGAGTAAAGAGGCACGATGACCTCCCCTGATCTAGATGTGAATCCCTTCATGATTAGGTGGGCTATATAAAATGTTTTTCTAACCACTTTGGCCACGTGGTTGTCAAATGAGAGGTTGCTATCAACTTGGGTCCCCAGGTCCCTAATTACTTCTTCTGTACTTAATGGATTACCACCTATGTGGTAATTTGTGGGCACTTTGTTTTTGCCAAAGGGGATGACTATACACCTTTTGGCGCTTAGCTTGAGGCCATGGCTCTGGCACCAGTGGTCTGTTTCTATGAGGCCCTTTTGGAGGATGCTTGTGTCGGCTGGAGAGTCGATTATGGCGCCCAGTTTGCAGTCATCTGCAAACTTGGTAAGCCACAGTCCTTCCGTGTTGGCCTGTACCTCCGAGAAATATATACCGAACAAGAGAGGTCCCAGGGCTGAACCTTGTGGGACGCCACTTGTAACTGGTTTGGTGTCTGACATGGCTCCAGCAATTCTAACCATGTGGGTTCTGTCCTTGTGCCAGTTTGCAACCCATTTAGTGACATAAGGGTTTATATTTAAGCTGGTGAGCTTATCTATAATGCCCGAGTGGGGTATTGTATCGAAAGCTTTTGCGAGGTCCAGTTAGGCTGTGTGGACCACCTTCCCCTCGTCAATGGCCTTGGTGACTGTTTCAAAGAAATCAACCAGATTTAAGAGGCAGGATCTGCCCTTAACAAAGCTGCACTGGGTAGGATCCAGTGTTTGTAGGTCCCCAATATCTTTATTTATGAGGTCCATGATGATCCTTTCCATAGCTTTGCAGACCAAGCTAGTCAGGCTTATGGGGCGATAGTTTCCCAGGATCCATTGAGGCACCACCTTTGTGGAGAGGGACCACTGTTGCTGTACGCCACTCTTTGAGTACATATCCTGTAGTAAGGCTGAGATTGAACAGTAGTTTTATGTTTGGGTTTAGCTCTTCTTGGAGTTCATGTAGGATGCAGCCCGGGACACCGTCTGGTCCCATTGATGCTGTGTTTTTTGCTTCGGGGAGGGCGGCTCTTACCTGAGCATCTGAGATGTCAGGGGGGCAGCACTCTGCTGGGATAGATATTTGCCCTTTTGGTGGGGAGTGGGGGAGACGTTTGCGCTGAAACTGTCAGCTAGGATGTTGGCAATATCTGTGGGTTCGATGTATTTTTTGTCATTTTGGACTAATTCTGAGCATATCTGGGAATTCCCACCCAGGTTCCTAACATAACTAAAGAAAGCCTTGTGATTATCCTTAGTGTCCTGTGCAATTTTTCTCTTGAAGCTGGCCTTAGACGATTTTATGAGTGCCCATAGTTTTTTGCTAATACTGATCAGAGATGCCTTCCCTTTTTGGGATTTTGCTCTATCATGTAGTAGCTTCCTCCTTCTATTGTATAGTTTGTTTATGGCTGGGGTCCACCAGACAGGACGTCTGCCTTTGGAGGATTGGGTCCTGGTTTTATTTGGGATTGCATGCTCCATGCCTTCCTGAAGGTGTTCATAGAATGCATTTATAAAGGATTCCGCGATCTGGGCCATATTTTCCACAGGCTCGGGGGCTTTGAAGGATTCCACCTCAGTTTTTAGGAGTGTGAAATTTGCTTTAGAGAAGTTTTTCACTGTGGTTTTCTGGGCAGGGGGTGGGGTCGGGATATGAATATCCAGTGAGATTAATTTATGGTCTGATCTTACCAGTGAGGGATACACTTCTGGTCTGGAGCATAGAGTCCCCATGTTGGTGATGATCAGGTCCAGTATGTTTTCCTCTCTTGTGGGTGTGGTAACAAGTTGTTCCATAGCATTTGAGTTTATAAATTCTAGGAACCTTTGGGCTAGGGTGTTGGAGCTAGAGTAATGCTCCCAGTCTATGTTTGGGTAGTTGAAGTCGCCCAATATAATGGTGTTTGGAGAGACCTTCATATTTTCCAGTGTTCTCAGGAAGGCCGAGTGGGGTTCCTGGGTTTGGGAGGGTGGTCTGTAGCAGGCTATAAATTGGAAGGCAGTTTTACCCACTGTTAGTTGCACATGGATAGTCTCTGATGCTTCATGCTGTGCCACCATCCTGGAGGTTTGGGTATCTTTGACGCATATTGATACTCCCCTCCTTTTGTGGTTCGGACCACGTTTTGGGGCCGAAAAGCATGGTATGAGGTATAACCTGGTAGTGCTGGGGTGCTCTCAGGAGCCTAGAACCAGGTTTCTGTTACTGCACAGATATCAATGTTGTCTATGCTAAGGAGAGTTTTGAGTGTATGCATCTTGAGGTTTAGACTTCTGGCATTGAGTAGCATTACTCTTAGTTTCTTATCCCTTGTGATACCTATGGAGGTGGGTTTGTCTTTTGAGCCTTGCCTAAAAAAGGCACTTTGGGGGAAGCAAGAGCCTTTACCAATATCCGAAAGCCCAGGGGAGACAGGTGCAAGCCGTCCCTAGCAAAGCATCATGGCTTGTCGAGCATGTCATCCCAGGCTGACAGGCATTGGATCCCCTTTGAATGACACCAATACTTAAGCCAATTGTTGAAATTCATCATCTTGTCTTCATATTGTGGCATCATTCTTGGTGAGGGTAAGATGCTACTCAAGATCAGGGTCATACCGGCCTGGGCTACATGCTCAGAGAGCTCCTCTATGTCTCTTTTCATGTAGTGCAGGGAGGTACGTCTCAGGTCATTCACACCAGCATGGACAATGACCGAGTCATATTTGTACTCGCCTTGGAAATACCTGAGTGCTTGTGTTATGTGGCGGATCCTAGCGCCCGACAGACAGCTCACCGTGACCTTCTCCTTGTTCAGCCTGGTGAGCGGGACGTCAGTGTGCCTGACGATAGAGTCACCTATTACAAGTGTATCAGGTGTGTTGTTTAGCCTTAAGGGCTGTGACTGTTTGGCACACTGGCTTTGTGAGCTATGTGTTGCATGTGTTTTGTTTTGGGGTAGCGGTTGCTTGGGTGTCTGCTTTGGAGGTCTCTGCTGCTTAAGCAGATTTTTATTTAGAGCCTCCGAGTATGTTTTTGTGTTTTTATGTGTTTAGTTTGCTGTCGTGGTAGGTCTATGTGAGACTGGAATCATAACAAGTGTGGTTTCCTTCTCCTCCTGACTAGTTTCGCCAGTACTGAGTTGAGAGAGCTTAGCCTCCAGTTTGGCTATATGGTTGCATCTCTCACATGTGTTGGAATTTGTTGGGAGGAGGAGAGGGTTGTCTGTGTACATGAGGCAGTTGTAACATGAAAGCATGATGACACTGACTGTCCACATTGTCCCTGACACAATGTTCTACACATATGCACATAGGGAGCCATGCACATATACTGGCATACCTTGTTGATGTCATATCTCTGCTGTGCTGCCTTACCATACTGTGCTGCTGTATTTCTGCCATGTGTCCATAGTTGCACCACTCATACTCCTGGGACAAAAATATTAACAGCTCAGTGACACATCTGTCAGTCTGTCACATTACTGCCAGTGTACCATCAGGCAACAAAGATACACAACATTTGATGTTTACTCCTCACACATGCCTGTGCCTCCATGACAGCCTGAAACATGCAGTGAGTGACCTGTGATGGGACATCTACAACAGGAAGTGGATGGGCAGCAGTCCTCCTTTGAGCACCCCTGTCAGTCTGCCTGTGTTGGACCTCTCCAGCTGTCTGGCTATGGCCAGTGTCTACACTCACTGATGCCATAGTTCTCACACTGTCCTGTATTATGTCACCACCCTCTGACTCTCCAATTTCTGTGGCCTATGGTGACTGGGTTTGTGTGGGCATACGGACTGTGTGTGGGGATAGTGTGGGAAGAAGAGGGATGTCAGCCTCTGGGATAGATTCAGCCACTAACAACCCCACCTGTGCCTCACTATGGCCACCATCATCATCAGAGTCTGATGAGACACTGACATCAGGTTGTGAGGGGGAGAGACTCTAGCCTCCCTGTTCACCTGTGAGAAGCAACACAAAAGCAGTACATTACAACTTGCACTATTATATATGGTAATCCACACAGACTCGTACAGATGAGGATCCACAACTGCATTATATGCCCCACATCTTCTCATCTCTGATCCCATGCACAACACACACACCCACAACAACATACACAGACAACTCAGGACCTGTATAATATGCACATCAGCTACATCCGGGTAACGTTATCAGTTCAATACTCCTGTGAGGTATGCACTATGACAGTGTATGTGACAGAACTACACATAAAACCCAGTACACCTATCTTAACAATGATATGCCAGTTGTTGTACCACTGCCTT
Source organism: Protopterus annectens (assembly GCF_019279795.1). NCBI lineage: Eukaryota > Metazoa > Chordata > Ceratodontiformes > Protopteridae > Protopterus > Protopterus annectens. The sequence goes on from NC_056743.1 coordinate 275,275,142, forward strand.
AGGTATGTACCTTGTCCCTATTGTGTTTGAATGGGCATCTTGGAGTAATTGCCTCATGTATAGTAGGCTGCACAGTTGCTCATAACTATAACTGCAAGCATTTTGTACACATACACACCTTTCATTCCGTAGGCTATGCATTGTAGTTCACTGCTCCGAAATGGAACATACTCTAGCTAAGCAGAACCCTTGTGCAAAAGGCAAAATGGCAGCTGTTAACATTCATAGGGTATATCTGATCAGGCAAAACAACAGTATGACACTTATCAGTACAAGACCATGAACTCCAGCCACACTTGATCTACCTGTGAAAAGGTGAGGGAAAGGTATCATCAGCAACACAAAATGTTGCAGTGTTACATGGTAATATGTGCGTATATCCACATGTACAGTAGCTAATGTGATACTGGCTATATTGCTGACATTCTGAGTATGTGTGCACAACTGTGGTGAAAAGCCAACTGCCCCTTCTAATGCAGATAGACCTGATACCCTTGTACTAGTCTGTAGACCATGCCACAATGACTACAAATGTATTATATTGGCAAACAGATTCAGCTTACCTGGCCGCTCCTCTGATGTGGGCACTGTGGTACCCACCTGCAGGATGTACAGCGTGATGGTTAGCTGGGAGCTGTGGGTTGATCCTAGGTTCACCAGGAATTCCTATGTGAGTGAGAGTGGTTGCTGTGTTGCAGGCCCTCCACCAGTGACAGCATGATCCTTGGCATCAGTAGCTGCCCTTTGATGTGTGGCATTGACCATGTTTGTGGCCCGGTGTTGAACCTGCTCATAGGTCCTGTCCTGTTGGCCAATATCATTAACAGTCCTCACAAGTTCGGCTTACAATGCTGCCTGCTGTTCTTGATTGTGGCAACCCCTTGACAGCAGGATGTTATGGTTGAGTTTGAGGGCATCCAGTATAGTGTCATTTCTGCAGATGAAAATGGAGGATGTCTCTGTCGATACATTATACCTGCAGGACAACAACAGGTGAACACATTACAGGAACAGATACATGAATGTCCACTATAAACAGACCCTGCATAACCAAAATGGGCTGCACTATCCACCACTCCCTCACACGTCATACCCCGGAGTCTATCAACACACTACATGTGTGGCTATCATCAAGACAGCAGCAATAACGGTTATGTCCCTGTGTGCCATGACAGGGTCTGCTGTATGTCTCTACACCCATCACTGCTGTCTACTGTGGTGTGTCCCCAACAGGAATAGCCACATGATTATGTCATACAGCCACTGTCAGACAAAAAGCTGTGTGTTATTACAACTATATGGGGACATTCCAGCAACACCAGTGTGCCACAATGACAGACAACAATGCAAACCTGATGTAGTACATCTTCCCTGTAGGCATCATATCTCTCCACTACACAGATGTTTCTGGAATGTGAATGTGTGGCTCATAGATGTGGTCCTTTTGGCACACACATGTGGATGTCTGACAAATGGTTGGCCAATCATTGATGGTTTTGTCAGAATATAGAGAATCTGGCTGCCACATGCCAGACCCCTCAGAAAACACTTATGATATAGTAATATTTGTTAGTCTCTTCATTCTCTTACTTTGTATGGCTAATATGTATACTCTGTCACTGAGTTTGTGCCTGTGTCCCCCCACTAATTATGGATATGACTTGAAGTCCTCCTTTAAGGGGTAGACACGTATGTTAGCCATAGTTTCAAGCAATGAGATACGAATGTCAACAAAACCAGTGATCTAGCCTGATAATATCAGGGACAGTCACGAATACCTTTATAATGTCAGAACTACTTCTGTGTGACATTGACAGACTGAGAGGAGATGAATTACAGTACATCATTTAATATTACAGCTGTGTACACCCTTACTTACTGTCAATATGTCTAACTCATAATCCACTAGCTTTCCTCCAACAGCTGACTGTTGTAAGGGGAGTATCAGGGGCAGAGCTGTGATTTGATTCAAAGCAGGGACATTTGGGAGGCATGCTTGTAGCTGTTGGACAGCAGAGTATCACCAACATATAAATACCATAGATTAACTACAGGCCTACTGTTGTGATCCCTTTTCCCCATACCTCCATCCTCCCATCTGCATCCCATTATATGGTGACATGTATTACAAACCTGGAAGAGTGAAGTAGTCCTATTTCGACCAGAACCTCTGCAAACAGCTTGCAAAACTGTTGTCTATCTGAGTAAAGTAACATACAGACCTATTCCCCAAAAGCAGTTGATTGCCTTTTGTAGGTAATGCTCATTAACAGGTAATTGCCTGTAAGCCTGATCTGTGGCTCAGTCTTGCTACCTGCATACAGAATAGCTGGGTTGCACTTTCATTAGTCAATGACATGGCACCACAGTACAATATTTTTACGGGCTTCCTGTAGGCCTTGGCCCCTTTCTTAGTCTTTGAGACTGACATTAGTGAGGAGTGGCGACTATGGCATCACAGAGGGCAGGTACACATACTGTCCACTGTTGAGATTTATGAGGTATGTCCACAGTTTTGCATATGTTTGACCATTGTCCCATGGCATTGTGATTATCTGGCAGTTGAGTGGTAAACACTGTGGGTTGTGGTCAGTAAGGCAAGAGAGACATGTGAGTGTCAGACATCATACCTACCAGAATATGCATGCTGATGCAGTAGTTGCTATTTATCAGCTCACTATCTTTGTAGGGGCAAACTGTGAAACATGTCCCTGTTGTGGGAACTTTAAACCCTCACCCACCCTTTATGTATGGTTTTGTTTAGATGCCTTGTTCTAGGGGGTTGTGAGGTATGGTAGGTCTGTAGCAGCTAGCTTAACAAACAGCTGCGTATGTTCCTGCTGCAGCCTAGGACATATAGGGGGAGTGTGAACACTTTGGAGGACAGCAAACTGGATGTGTAACTGAGGCAGCAGTGTCAACTCTGTCATTACAGCAGAACCAGGGTAAGGGTACCCTTTACAGTCCACTCAAGGCTTGTGCTTAAGGTACATCTGTTATGTAACAGTGCCAATCACAGAGTAGTAGGTGACATATAGTTAGGCTATACAAATATGTGCAGTGTGTCCCTACCTACAGTCTTTTGACTTACTAACATGGGTAGCAGTTAATTCAGTAGCAGCAACCTGTGTGGGTTAAAATTGCATGACTCAGTTATTACTAACTGTGTTCACAACAATGTAACTGAAGTGCAGCACACTACATTTGAAACCAGGACTGTGGAAGGCAAAATGTACTGCACACAAGGCATTTAACAGACTGAGCTACTGAGTCAGTGCTGCAACAGGTGTATTTGCAAGATATATGTACATACATACAGTCTGTGACACACATTGTCTGCATCTATCATTATGTGTATAGCTTTCAAAGGCAGTTGTTTTGCAGCCTGGTCCCAGTTGTACACATGTACTTTGCTATTGCTGACTTAGCAGGTGTATTTAAAGATGTTGCTGATAAATGGGTACATTTACCTGCTATACCAGGCCTCACGTACATCCATTATTATTTATTTGGCTGTGTACTGGTATACTTCTTGCATCAGAGTCCCAGGGACACTCCCATCTTTTCCCAGTAGATGTACTTGCAGTCTGTCAGTGGAAATCAGTATATTTTGCTGGAAACACTTGCCTTAATTAAGAGCTGAGCAGCCTAGTGGGATAATGCACTATGCTGTAGTTGGCAGGGACCCAGGTTTGGGAATTGGCAGGGGTGATTATTTTGTACATGTGCCTAACACTGTGAGCAACACAAAAGATCATTAAGACAGTTTAAAGCACTTTTAAGTGGGTTTGCGAGGTTTTGCATGGTGCACCACATATCAGCACTCCACTTAGCTCCACGTAAACCCACACTAAAAATTTAAAAAAGAAAAGAAAAAGGGGTTAATAGGACAGTGGTAAAATGGGGGCAATCAGTGGGGAAAAACATACTGAAAGATATGTAGGGATGTGCAGGACGGGTGTAGGGAAGAACCATAGCTGTCCATTTATTGTACAGCAACAGTTGTGCAGTTTGACAGATTTTGTGGATGAATTTGGACTCTCAAACCCCAGAGAGAGGAGCGGGGACAACATAAATGTGTTGTCAAGCCAATTGGACCAAATTAGTTGTGTCCAGTGGACACATTTGCGAAATGGAGAGTGAGACAGGTGCCTTTTTTTTTTTTTTTTAAAGGAGAGAGTGGAATATTGGGGAAGGGATATACATATGTGTAGAGAGGTAAGTGGGTAGGAGAGGATGCAATTGCAGACAGACAAGACAGACAAGACAGCAGACAGGAGCAGTGTGTGACACATGAGGGGGGTAAACACTTTGGATGAGGAAAGTGTTGTGGAATCTGAGAAGCATGTGCCACCAGACAGCAGCAGTGTGACTGAGCTTCCCAAACATGGGCAGTCAACACTGCTGCTTCACTGCCCCAAAGGTGGCTGTGCTGGAGGCTGGGTGCCAGGGCCAGCAGTCCCCAACAGGTAGTTGAGTCTGCCCTCGAGCCGACACAGGTGTCATTCATAACTCCTATGAAGAATCCTGTGCACCATGGTAGGTAGCTGATTCTGGGTGACTACCGCGTCTCTGCCACTGCTCCAGGGGGGGGGGACAGGCCCCATCCCCTGAGGCAGTTCCACCTGAAGGTATATAAAAATATAAAATATATCAAATATATATGTTGTTTAATAATAACCATATATATACAAACTCAATCACAGTAAATTTAAATCCATGTGTTTGTATATAAGAACATTAGGCTAGGTGATCATAGAAACTACACTGAACAAAAAGAGAACAAAGAGAGACAAGGTGGATCATGAAGCTACAAGCAGATAGGCTATATGGTTTGAATGACAGGGTGTCCATGAAACCGTTCTTGATAGCAAGGGACAACAAGCATTAACATTGTTTATAAGCTATTAGTCTAGCTTTTTTCAGGATGGCTCACAAATCTATTAATAAACAACATATATATTTGATATATTTTATATTTTTATAGTATACATTTATACATAAGCACATTTTTTTTTAAATAGTGGAACATATAGTTTGAGATATGTATATATGTTTTTAAGCTGCATGAGTTTGAAGCATCTATTATAAATTAAATATCTTTTTTTAACATAAAGAATCACAGAGGTTTTAAACAAGAATTTCAGCCAGCAATTTTTTAGTTAAATTTTTTAATCAATTAAGCACTGATGTCATCAAGTAAGGAACAATAATGATTGGTTGATGAAGTAACAGCAAAGGTATTTAAATGTAGAAATGGCTTAGCTTTTTTAACAGTCTGATGAAGCATTTGAGAGAATGTGAAAGCGCTTTCTGGATGTTTTATTGTTTTTGTTCTTTAGTTCAGTGTGTTTAATAAAAGGTCAAGCTTCTTATTGTCGTGTTGTGCCAAAAGGAAATTACAGAACAAGGGGTTAGCTGCATGAGTAGGCACAGCCCATTCAGTAATCCACAGATAGAACATTAATACATTTTGTTTACCATTTATTTAATTAGAATTTGTTGGCTTGGATAGAGCAATGAACAGACCAATTTCAGTCTTAGCAGGGAAAGGTAGATAAAAGAATAATTATTATAGCACTTGACACACCAAATAAAAACAATAAAGTAATCATATAACAAGGACAAGATAATGTTTTACAGCATATTTACAAAATGTATGTAAACATTCAGGTATGAGTTACTGCTGAGGTACATCAAGGGGGATGCAAGTGGCACAGTACATCGTATGAAGGAATGGGTTTTTTCAGAGATCCAGATAGACAAGACTGTGGAAGTAAAAAGCTGCAGTTTAGGAAGCAGTGTGTGTGATAAAAAAGTGAGATTAACATGTAATTCTGCCTCTCAAGTGTGCAGAAGGGTGATGCAGAGTGAGGTCAAATGGAAAGGACAGATTTAATACTAGCAGCACAATGGGTCAAACTGGAGGTATCCAAGCACTAGAGATATGGGATCCAGTGAACTGTGTTGACAGTAGTTCCAAGCAGTGTATAATGCATCAGATAAAGGAACCTGGGCAGAGAAATGGATTTATGTGTTATGGAAATGTAGCATAACATGTATTCATGGTCAGAGAAGGACAACAGACCAACACAAGAACCCTTAAATGGCAGATGGACGTTAAGAGTAGCAGAATATAAACAAAGAGCAGTAACAGGAAAAGACCAGAAAGGGTAAGGAACATAAAGATTTCATACAAATTACCAGGCAATTTATTCCAAGGTCCATCTATGCCTCTCCAATACCAACTTACAGGTTTTAGCTTCTTTCTGAAGTCAGGAGAGGCCAGTTAATCCCAGAACAAACCTGAGAGCACTCAGTTTTCCAAGTTTAGTTTGAAGAAAGATACTGAATCACATTGTTTAACCTGCAGACAAGGTTTATTCCAGAGAAGAGAAGGTTTTGTGTGATTAATCTCTCTCTCCATCATATTCAGTTTATCTGCTGATACAGTTTTAGATGTCAGCTTGTAATACTAGCTTAGTTGTGTGACTTACTGAGATAAAGAAGCTGAAGGCCCACCTAATATCTAATGACATGGTAGGCATGGTACAGATCCTCCACACCCAAGTCTATAAAACACGGAATATAGAGACAAGATTTCCACTTTCTCCTGGTAACTAAAGTTCTTAAGACCCAAGATCCTTTTTGTGAGGTAACTCCTGGAGCTTTATGAATTTGTACCACATGAGGATCAAAGATAGGAAGATATTGACCCAGGTATCCAGGTCTCTGACTACCTTTTCATTTAGTAAGGATGTACTTTCTATACTGTATGCTGTGGATAACTTTTGTTTCCTGAAAGAAACAAAACTACACTTTAAAGCATTCAGTTTCAGCCAGTTTTCTGTACATCGGGGTAAGCTTTTTCTGAGCAGTGCAGATATCTGAGAAGTTTTGACAAATACACCCAGTCTGCAAATTTGGCTAACCAGAAGTTTTGGCTGTCATTTGCAATACTTGGTAGTAGATGCCAAATAGGAAGGGGCACAGTACGGACTCCTGGGGCCTTCCATTGTTTGTCTTTAAATTGTTCTGCAGGTGCCTCTTTAAATAATGCTATGTGAGTTATGTATTTCAACTAACTGGCTATCCATCTTACCACATAAAGGTAATGATGTGTTTTTAAGTAAGATAACAGGCATTGAAAGATACATTCATGGAAGGGAAGGTGAGATTTACTAGGCTTTTTGAAGTAGTTTTGCAGACATGCAGCTAGGGTGGGTTGAAGGTGGCAGCTGCCTAGGTGTAAATAGTTAGGGGGCAAAAATCAGCAGTTGCCAAAGGTGTGGTAGTGAAATACAGGCTTTCACAAATACAAGCTGATACTGTATTTGTAGTCAAGGCTATGGCTGAAGTGCCATCATTCCTGTGGGGATTTAGACTGTAGCACGATAATTGCTACAAGTGTAACAAATTGTTTGCTATAGTTCCAGAGCAGAAGAGCATTGTTCTTTTTGTAAATCTCAACTTTGAGGACACTTTTGTTTACTATGCAGGGTAGCAGATAATCCCAGCTACAGTTCTGCAGCTTTTCATAGTATTTAAGCTCTGTGTATGTGTTTGTGTTTAATAATGAGACCTGCACAGACCTGATGGTCTCCACAGCGGAATGTACTACTCAAACTCAGTCCTACTCACATTAAACAAATCCTTCATTTATAGAATTGTGCCATTGTTGTTATACACAGACTAGGTCTCAGTCCTTATGCTCATCTGATACCATTCCTAAACTCAGACTATAGAATTTAGGGTTACCTATTAGAAAATCAAAGTTACGGAACTTTGAATACCATATGATCGAAGTTCCATAACTTTGAAATTTAAAAAAAAAAACAAAGACAATGTACCCTGACGGGTTAAAGCAGGGGGGCAAGTCTCCCTGCACCCCCACACCCCCCGCTACTTAAATATACCAACTCAAAGATCACACTTTAATGCACTACAGTGTGAGAAAGAGAAGATGTCCCTTTCCTACACTGTACAGCAATCTCGGAGTTGGTATATTTAAGTAGCGGGGGTGTTGGATGCAGGGGGGCTTCCCCCCTGCCTACACCCTTTACTTTTTCTTTTTTTTTTTTTTTTTTTTTATGTTCATTTTGAACATTTAAAATTTTCAATTGTTCGATCATTAAAGGTCGACCTTTAGTGATTCGAACAATTGAAAATTCGATGTTCCAATAGGAACCCAGAATTTAGATACAAGGACACATGGGTTCACAGAATAATATCCCTACTCCATTGTCTTGTACTTCAAAGCAATTTGGTTTTATAACTGAAAGAAAAAACAGAAATAAGAGTGACAAAAACATTTTACTAATTGTAGACAGTCACATAAGAAAATTCCTAAATCTAATTTTAAACACTGATGAAGAAAACGTGTTAAACAAAATTGCCTGAACTCACATTTATTTAGTTCTAAAAATATATAGCTTTCTCAAGGAGTTTATTAAAATAATTCTGTCCATATACCAGAATTCAATAGTAAAATAAAAAGTATGGAAGTTGGGGATAGCCACACATGCTTGGGACCTCTACTTAGGATCAGCCAGATTAGGAGAGAAATCACCCCCCGCCCAATAAGTCTAGTTCCAGAACCAACACAGTGTGTAGAGGTAAGAATGGCTAAATCTAGGTGGTTCTACTCAAATTCCTGCACAAGCTCTGGTTTGTAGCACAGCAGTGAGGTTGCATTCCATGATCCATAAGCCATTTTTTATTACCATAATGTCATCTACCTTAACCAACATCTTCCTTCCTGCCACGTGACTGGCATCATATCTAATCACCATCCTTCGCCTTACAGTTTGCAAATGCATATGGCAACTCCAGCAGCTTGTCTTATATGAACTCAAATGACAAATCATTGTTTGACTTCTATGCTAACTATTAATAGTATACAACAAACATAAGTGTAAGTTGGCAAAAATCAATAATTGACTGAGTTAATATCATTGGAGTTGAAGCTATATATTCTTGACACATGGGTCAAGATAGGTGCTAATCTGTCAACTAATCACCATTACATAACAATTTGGGTCAAATGGCTGTAACAGCAGCAGGGAAGATATAGGAACCCCAAGCACATAGTGAACATCTACTGGGAATGACTGATGCTCCTGTATGGGATGAATTCAGCTTCCACCTCCAGAAGAGGCTCTCAAATACACCTGAGAAGGACGGAGACATGGAGTATAAATGGACTCAGTTCAAGACCTCAGCAGTTGAATCACTGACAAGGAGCTGTGGCCAGAAACTGGTTGGTGCTCGTCATGTTGGTAAACCTATGACCCATAACTGAACAACAGTGCTGAGCGAAGCTGCCCAGATAAATAAAGAGGCCTTCTTTGCATGCTAGGAGATTGGTACCTGGCTATGCCTGATAGCTGATGACAAGCCAGGAAGGCAGCACCAGCTGTTGTGGTCACCAAAGCAAAAGCCTGGATATGTGTAGATTTAAGCAAGACCATGGGGAATGATTTCCATCTGGTAACTCAAAGGAACAGGTGAAATGTTCTTCGTGTTATTCTCAGCAAAGGTGGAGAATTGTTGTCCTTAATTTGGGACATGGAAAAAGGAATACTTTGATGAAATCCTGAATCCAAATGGCATGCCATCCTCAAGAAGCTACACCAGATGCAGATGTCTGAAATGGATCCATTTAGGCAGATGATGTCTCTGCAGAGATTAAAAAGTTCTCTGACAAGGCAGCTGGAGTGGATGAAATCTATATGTAAATGCTAAAGCAGTGGATACTGTTGGGTTAACATGTGTAGCCTTTTTTCAGTGCTGTGTGGAATACTGGGGCAATGTTTCTGAATCGACAAACTGGGGAATTCGTCAAAAGAAAGAGAATTTGTGTCCTGTTTAGAGAAGATTCACATTCCTCATCCTCCTCAGAAATGTTTATATGAGGGTGCTGGAAAAGAGACTTCATTCAAGGATTGTGCCTCTGGTTTAGTAGCAGTACTGTGGATTCTGGCATGGTTGAGAAGCAGAGGATTAACTTTTTTAAATTTGCTCGGTTATTGGAAGGGTCATGGAAATCAACTTTTATGGATTTGGAAAAGGCATATGTATCCTAGAATTTCTGAAAGGAAGTGCCACAGCGGCAGTGTGTCCTGTGGTCAGTGATGCATTCCTTTTGGTCTCATTATTTGAGAACTGAGAGTCATTCTTTCATTCTAGGCAAAGTAATAAGCTGAATACATTCAAAATGGGCATAGGATTTCATAAAAGAGATACCTTCTCCCCACTCTTGTTTGTGATTTTCATGACAGGGTACCATGGTATGAGAGTTGCATCATTTTTGTTAGGAGATAATGGTGCCATCATACCCTCAAGTGACCATAATGTCCAGTGTGTACTGGAGTGGCTCACTACTAAGTGAAAAGTGCTCAGGATGAAGATGAGCAATTCTAAGTCAGAGGTTATGGTTCTCTTTCAGAAAAGGATTGATTGCCATCTCTGGGTGAGGGTAAAACAGCTTAACACATAGAAATAAATGAAGCCATGACTGTGGTCTTAAGCTAAATGCCAGGAAATGTTGTTATTGTGTCCTTTGGCATACATAGGCACTCATGCACCTATCACATTTAGTATGGATCTGGACCCTTTCATTTCCATTAAACTATCCTTTGATCACCATATATCTAATGTCATAAGGAATTCCTTTTACCTGCCCAGACTGATTGCCAGCAGTATAGCTTCTAAGTCAAGGGAAGTTATTTCTGTTTATGCCTCCCTTATTAGAACCATAACAGAATATAATACCCCTTACAGTAAGTACATGTCAAAATGTATGACCCAGTTCAAAAGACCACATCATTTCCTCAGAAATAAAGTTGAGGGCATGCTCTCCATGTTCTTCATAGACCAACGTAAAGCACTATCTTTATTCTCTGTTTCTTGCATTCTTTTGAGGGGGACATTTGTTTCATCTAAAATTTCTTGAATGATCTAGTCCTAGTCAACCTCCTACACATTCACAAAATAAATAGCACCTTAAACACTCACTCAAAGAAACTAAGCCCCCCCCCCAACATAAAAAGGACCTGCTGGTGAGCTCTCTCTCTCTCTCTCTCTCTCTCTCTCTCTCTCACACACACACATAGAATACCTCTTTTAAGTTGACTTCCTTTAAAAGTAACTTTCTGATACCCCTGGCCAGACTCCCTCAAGCTCTTATTGAAAGGGGAGAAAGCTAAGTAGTAGCTACTTTGTGTTGTAAGATAAAGATGAAATGGGATATTGAAGTGAATCTACAAACAATCTATCTGGTCAATAGCCTGGGATGACCATATGAAGCTTTGAAACTATAAGCTGTAGACATAGCAGTGGTCAGGAACAAATAGCTTGGCTCTCAGCTTGAGAAGAACAAATGGATAAGTTAGGGGTTGGAGGGATTAAGGATAGTCTCTCTTACTTAAAAAAATAAGTAATTTAGTTATGTGAGTCATGTGTCTGGATAGGATGTTGTCACTTGTAAGTAAAGCTTCAGTAGAATAGCATCTCTGACCCCACATGTTAAAACATGTAGGCCTTATACCTTTGCTGGGATACTGACCATTAAACCCTCTATTTTAGAAATGAGTCTATAAGCCAGAACACTGTATCAAACCTGAACTCAAGAGTCCATTACATGCAAAACGCAGAATTTTCCTTTACGTGCATGCTTATAACACAATCACCTATTTTTGGAAAGAATTACTTTTAATTTGTATCTCAGGATAATGATAATACATCTGATGTCTCTCAAGTTGCAGGGAGATACTGGTAGAAAACTGGAAGTCCTACATCCAAAGATTTGGGCTGCATTTTCTTTCTGCAAGTAGCCTCATCAACAAACCAGAAAACATCTAGGGTGCAGTGTTTCTTCATATCACAGGGAAAGAAGCCACCATACCCATAACTAGGGTGTGGCAAAGGAGGTAACTACTAATGATACAAGCTGTTGGGACAGAGTTAACATTGCTGGACATGCAGAAGTGAAATATCAACATATGCAAGCTTTGACTCAGACACAGCATTCATTTGTTTAAATATTGATTGCTGTTTAAAGGAATGAATATATGTCAGTCTATGTCAGTACCCTATAACTAGGTACTGAAAAAGTTCAAACACAGACTTGGAGCTTTTTTTTTTATTTGAAGGGGTCCAGTTTGGAGGAATGGCCAGAGCACCATTTTACCTAACTGCTGCTCCTTCATAGTATTTATGTATGTATGTATGTATGTATGTATGTATGTATTTATGTATGTATGTATGTATGTATGTATGTATGTATGTATGTATGCCTCTATCTATTTTTTGACTGGTTTAGTACCACTAGGCTAGATACCTCTTTTCAGGAGAGACCTGATTTGGTATTCCTACTGTTTGCGGAAAATTTGGCCATGGCACTGGGGAGCTTCCCATGCTCTTCTCGAAAGATATCTTTTAAATAGTTGCTGTGGGATCTTTTATATCCACCTGATCTACCACCAACTCAAGCAGAAGGGACCTAGGTATAACACCTCATCCAAAGGTTGACATTCAGTAGTGCAGCACCCCCCCCCCCCAATGGTGCACTGCAATGCCAGTACCACATTCACCTGGAGTGGAAATAGAACCCACAGCCGTCTGGTCCCCCAGTACCAAATGTAAGTGTGCTACCTGTTGTATCACTGATACTGTGTTAAAACAGAAGGAAAGGAATAGCGTGACAGTCCTGAAGAATATATTCCAGATGTGCTGCAAACCAGAGAAGAATCTGCCCCATGTAATATTTTTTTTCTTTACTACAAATCAGCAAGTGCAAAAAACTGTTGTGTTATTCAATAAAACACATGGGGCTGGATTCAATAAACATTACATGGTTCAGTCACACTGTGTTCATGTCTTGGAGGAACACACACATGATAGTGTGGGTAGAACCGCACAAAACAGGTAAACATTGTTGCATACCAATTAGTCTATAACCAACTGAATTATACGCTAATCAACCAATCCAAGATGGCAGAACTTTTCGGCAAGATATAAAGGAGTAGAGCACATTCTGTGTAGTCATCTGCCCTGCACTACAAAACCTTTTGGAATACAGCCACAGAAACTAGACAGGAAAGAAAGAATGTTAAGGGCTGCTGCTGCTCTTGTGCATGTGTATGTGCAACATGCTCAAGTCTATACTGCTGCTGCTGATAGGCATAAGGCAAGAAGGAGAAGGGTATCTAGAACCCTTTTAACTTTTCATGGTCTGCATGAAGTGGAAATAGTAGAACACTACAAGGTGGATAGAAACATAACCCAGGAATTCTGCAACCTCTGTCATCCTCATCTGTGACCAAGAGCAAACTCCAAGGACAAGGAATACCTGTGGAGTCCAAGGTATATGTAGCACTTTTAGCTACAGAAACCTTTCAGAGACCACAGGGAACATTCTGGGGGTGTCACAGGTATCAGCATCCAGGATTCTACACCAGTTCCTGAATGCTATGCTACAGCATGCCAGTGACTATGCATATTTCCCCCATACAACCAAGGACAGGGCTAGAACTATGCAGGAGTTGTACCCTGTAGAACACTTCCCTGAAGTCTTGGGTGCGATAGACTGTACCCAAATTGAGATCAAATCACCACCGGGGGAACAGGGAAGGGTCTACATCAATATAAAGGTCTTCCACTCCCTTAACTGCCAGGTCATGTGTAATGTTAGGGAAATTATCCTGCATGTGTATGCCGGCAACCCCAGAAATTACCATGACTTCCATATCTGGCACACCTCACAGCTCTACTGGAGGTTTGCCAGGATGGATGTCCCACAAGATCATTTACTGAGGGTATACATTGGAACCATAGCTGATCACGCCCAACAGAAATGCACACAGACCCACAGAGAAGCACTATAATAAGGCACATGCTCAAACAAGAAACATCACGGAGCATGCATTTGGGCTGCTGAAGTCATGGTTTTGGTGCCTAAATGCATTGGGGTGAAGTCTTGCAGCACCTGTACCAAAATTATCAGTCTGTGCTATCCTACACAATATTATCCTGAAAAAACAGCCGCAGCAGGAACACCAAAGGGTAGGAGCACACATTCCAACACCACTAGCAAGATCACCTCATCTGCATGCAGATGAGGGGTCAGATGGGGAACCTCCAGCTGCTGTGGGTGTAGGTAGACATAGTTGCGCACAATATGCACTTGCTCTGGCCAAGATGCAACAGATAGTGCACATGTGACCACCTAAGAGGTGCACCTTTCATCCTATGCACATACATAGAGTACAGTTGATGCCAGGCAATGCTTGCAACCTCAACTTCCCTATGTAATGGCTGGGTACTGCTAGCATCAGACAGAATCTGCTCAAGCAACAGAGACCTCCAAAGCAAAAATGTATGCAACCTCTACCCTCAACACAACCCAAATGACACATAGCCCACAAACTCAGTGGATACTCAACCACAGCCCATAAGGCATAACAATGTACCCAACACTCTAGTCATAGGTGACTCTATAGTCAGGCACACTGATGTTCCACTCACCAGGCTAAACAAGGAGAAAGTTACTGTCAGCGGCCTGTCAGGTGCCAGGATCCACCACATAATGCATGCACTCAGGTCACTCCAAAACTAGTATAAATATGACTCTGTCATTGTCCATGTTGGTGTGAATGATCTGAGATGTACCTCCCTGGGCTACATGAAAAGAGACATAGAGGAGCTCTCCAATTTTGTAGCCCAGGCAGGTATGACCCTAGCCCTGAGTAGCATCCTGCCATCACCCAGAATGATACCACAGTACAAGGACAAAATGACTGACTTCAACAATTAGCTAAGCTTCTGGTGTCATTCTAAGGGGATCCAGTATCTTTCTGCCTGGGATGACATGATTGATAGACCACGATGCTTTGCCAGATTTGGCCTGCACCTGTCGCCCTTCGTCTTCCGGATACTGGCTAAGGCTCTTGCCACCCCTATAGTGCCTTTTTTAGGCAAGGTTCAAATTACAAATTCACCACTGTAACAGGTGCAAGTAAGCAAAATCTGAGGGTAATGCTACTCAATGCTAGAAGTCTAAACCTCAAAATACATTCACTTGAGGCACTCCTTAAAATGGAGGACATCGACATCTGTGTAGTGACAGAGACCTGGTTCAAGGCTCCAGAGAGCACACTTGCATTACCAGGCTATAATTCATACCACGCCTTTCAGCCACCTAACCTGGATCGAAACACTAAAGGTGGAGGCGTGTCCATTTTCATTATGGATATCCACACCTCCAGGCTAGTTGCTCAGCATAATGCATCTGAGATTATCCAAGTGCAACTAACTCTGGGCGAGACTGCAATCCAAATTGAAACTTGCTATAGATCCCCCACCATGCCCAAGGATTCTCACTCCTCATCTCTTGATACACTGGAAAATATTAGGGTACAACCCAACACCCTAATAATGGGCAATTTCAACTACCCCACCATTAACTGGAAAAATTGCTCATGTGCCAACTCTTTTGCTCAATGTTTTCTGGAATTCATAAATTCCAATGCCTTGGATCAACTTATCCACACCCCCACAAAGGGCAGCAATATCCTAGACCTGGTCATTACCAACATGGGCGACCAGTGTTCCACACCAGAGGTGAATTCCTCTGTCAGATCCAACCACAAGCTAATCAGCCTTCACATCCACATCCCGCCCCCACCCCCCATTAGGGAAACCACCATAAAAAATTTCTCCAAAGCCAACTTCACGCTTCTTAAGACAGAAGTGGCAAACTTCATGAGACCCATGCAGATGGACAATAGAGGTACGACTGCTGAATCCTACACAAATGCATTTTATAAGCACTTACATGAGTGCATGGATCGTGCTATCCATAACAGAATCAAGATGCTATCCTCCAAAAAAAGGAAGCCAATCTGGTGGTCCCCTGCCATAAACAAACTCTACAACAGAAGAAAAAACTGTTGCAAAAAAGAGTAAAATCACATGACTGGAAGAACTCCCTGGTCAGCCTCAGTAAGAAGCTGAGATCCTTCATAAAATCCTCCAAAGCTAATTATGAAAACAAAATCACCACTGATTCTAAAGACAACCACAAAGCATTCTATAGCTATGTCAAGAATCTCAACGGCAACACTCAGATCTGCTCTGAGTTACAGCACAATGGCACTAAATATACAGAACCAACTGATATTGCAAACATCCTGGCAGATAGGTTCAGTGCTAACTTTACCTCCCACCCCCTAAAGGGCCCATCTCTATACCAGAAGAATGCAAAGTTCCTGTAATCATGGCTTCACAGGTAAAAACCACACTCTCCAAAGCCAAGAACTCAGCATCCATGGGACCTGGCAAAATCCCAGGCTGTGTTCTACATGAACTACAGAATGAACTGACACCCCACCTAAGCACCATGTTCAATCATAGCCTCACCTCAGGCTTTGTGCCCACTGAATGGTGCACAGCGATGGTTAGCCCACTCCACAAAGGGGGAGCCACCACGGACCCTGGGAACTACCACCCCATTAGCCTGATGAGCCTGGTCTGTAAAACAATGGAACATATCATCATGGAACTTATAAACAATGACATTGGTAATCTGGACCCCACCCAGTTTGGGTTTGTAAAAGGCAGATTATGTCTCCTAAACCTGATTGACTTCTTTGAAGCAGTCACCAAAGCCATAGACGAGGGTAAGGTGGTTCACACAGCCTATCTAGATCTCACCAAGGCTTTTGACACCATCGCCCACTCTGGAATTATAGATAAACTCACTAAACTAGGTATAAATCCCTAGGCCACAAGATCGGTTGCCAACTGGCTCACTGACAGAACCCACACTGTGAAAGTAGCAGACTCCAAATCCGACTTCATACCAGTGACAAGTGGAGTACCACAGGGTTCAGTCCTGGGTCCTCTCCTGTTTGGTATCTACTTTTCTGAAGTACAGGCTAACACAGAAGGTCTTTGGCTAATGAAGTTCGCAGATGACTGCAAACTAGGAGCCATAATTGAAACTCCTAACGATGTGGACATCCTACAAAAGGGCCTCACTGAGACAGATGCCTGGTGTCAAAGCCATGGCCTCAAGCTCAATGCCAAAAAGTGCATTGTCATCCCTTTTGGTAAAAGCTCTGTACCCATGAGCTACCACATAGGTGGCAGTCTACTTAACACTGAAAGTGTGATAAGAGACCTTGGGACACAGGTGGACAGTAGTCCCTCCTTTGATAATCACATTGCCACTGTAGTCAGGAAATCCTTCTACGTGACACACCTCATCACAAAAGGTTTCTCATCCAGGAAAAAAAGAGTTCATTGTTCCCCTCTACTCATCATACATTAGATCCATTATAGAGCAGAACGCCCCTTTTGGTATGTACCTCACAAGACATCTACAACAACTGGAAAGGCTACAGAAATACCTCACAATGAGGATTACCGGCCTCAAACAGATGCCCTACACAGACCGTCTCAAAAAACTCCAGTTTTACTCTGTCACATATCGCCTACTCAAAGGCCATCTCTTCCTTACATACAAAGCTATGTCAAACCCAGAGCTGTTATACATTCTCCACTTAAAGAAATCCCAATCCCTCAGAGCTACTTGCTCTAGGGACCTAAACCTTGTCACCACAATAAACAGAACATGCTGGAGGGATAGATTCCTGTCCCAGAGACTTCCCATACTGTGGAACAAACTACCTATGTATATCAAACAAAGCTCCTCATTAGCACTCTTCAAGAAAAATCTTGATGATTGGATGGGAAATAAGAAATTCACCCCGGGGATCACCTCTGTGGCTATGCTCGACAGGGGCATAGGAAAATAATTTTCTTGGGTGGCAAAAGCCAGGGTACCTTTTTGGCTAGGCTTGTATTGGCCCTAGGGCCAATAGCCTAGTATCTGCCTTTGAACCTGTGAACCTATGAGTCAGCTCTGAATGACAACAGCTGTAACTGCAGGACTGTCAAAGTAAGTGTGGAATCTCTAATAGAAAATTAAATGTGTAAGAACATGAATGAATGGTAGATACCTGCATAACTGGTACTTGTAAATGTACCTAAGTAAAATGTGTGAGTTGTCCAGCAATGCCATCAATATCTGACATGACTGACATCTGTAATATATACTAATGTAATTTGCCAAATAACCAGCCCCCGTGTAATACCCGCTATAGAAAAAGCAGTCCAAAGTCTACTTATCTCTACATTCTCACAAGTGGAGCAATAAGCATGACTGAAAACAGTCTCCTTACCAACAAGTTTCCTACCTATGTGGTTACCTTTTTATAGTGTAGATTCAGCACTCTGAGCACTCTGAAGATGCAAATGAGGTGTGAACTTATTAGAATGGCTGAATACCACACTTTTGATTTCATGACACACCGTAAAGTGCGTATGTCAGTGAGGAAAGACCTACAAAGAGTGGAACCAACTGCAGTTAGCATTTAAACAAAACCAAATATCCTGCATGTATATTTCTTTGTCATAATAGCACAGTTTTCTGCCTTTGCTGAAAACTGTTTTTCACCGTCATGTATTTGTATCACACCTTGAAGGAAAAATGAGAGGATATGTACCAGGGATTGTATGTCTGATAGTAAAGCAGTGATATGGGAAGAATTCCTAGCATACAAAGAGAAGACAGCGCTGCTGTATTGCAAACTTATTCATAAGTGTTATGTGATCACTCATTCCATTAAATATCTTATTTACACATGTACAATCAACTGAAAATATCCAGCTGTATGGATATGAAATGTGAATTGCTTGTATGCACATTATTTTATTGCTGTTGCAGTGGGCAGTACAGTACATATGGGTGGCACAGTGGCACAGCAGATAGCATTTTCACCTCACAGCAAGAGGTTTCCCAGTTTGATTCTCAGTTGGGTTGCCTTCTATGTGAAGTCTGCATGTCCTCCCTGTGTTCATCTGGGTTTCCTCCAGGTGCTCCACATTCCTCACACATTCCAAAGACATGCAGTAGGTGTATTAGAGACTCTACAGTGGCCATAGGTGTGAGTGTGCATGCAAGTATGTGGTGTGAAAGAACCACCATGACAGGTCTAGTTACCCGTCAGTGTAAACCTTGGCTCTAGATGATTGTCACTGTTGAAGTGACAGCCAGACCCCATGTGCAAACTGGGAAAATATGGGTTGTGGATGGATGGATTGCAAAGCTGTGTCTGCAGCAAAGATAAATACCCCACTACAACTGTGCTGTGTAAGTACAGTAGTCTAACAGTTTAAATCTAGATCTGTCTAATTGTTTAACCTTTGTTTTCCAAATATTTTTTCTTTTTTCTTTTTTTTTTCTTTTTTCCCATTACCATGTGTGCAGCACATGGCATAGTGTAAACACCGTCCACTGCTTAAGGAAAAAGTGAAAAATTTAATCTCAGTCACCTTATAGAGTGCAAACACACTTAGCAGCATTGCGTGTTAGTCAGCACCATGGATGGTAATGACTGCAGAAATTCCAGTTAGCTTAATTTCTCTGTGGCACAAGGTATAAATACATTCAGCTAAAAATGAGAAAACAGAGGTAATGCAGGGCTTGAGTCCCACAGTAGATATTTTTGGTGAGGTGGGTCATAATGAGTACTTAAAAAAGTAATATGCGTTCACTATTGCTTTTTCCTTTTGTGCATTGCCTACCTAAGTGCAAACATAGTACACTGTGTCACACTGCCAGCCCAGCTATCTGGAATTTTGTAAATAATTCTATGTCATTTGTGAATATTGATATGATTTATACAGAACTGTTATGTTATATATTGAGCTAAAATGTAACCATGTAACATGATCTGCTGGCTTAGAATAGAAATGTAAATAAACTATTGTAATTGTGCAACTGTATATATTTTAACAGTAGAAACTGGGACATAAAAGGTTAATTTGCAAAAGTTCAAGAAAATAAGTTGAAATTAAATTGTTTTACATTTGTGCTATAAAAGTTATATGTCAGTTTTAGTGTAGCAGACACAATGTCTAGAGCTAGAAGTTTTTTGTATTGTCTCTGGAGAGAAGTAATTAAGTTTGAGATGCAGAAGTGTTTTATTGTTTTATAACTTTCAGGATCTGCAAACATCTGGGAGATATGTATTTTTCACAGAAAAATGCTAAAAATGCTTGTATGTTCTCACAATGGGGGTAGCTTGGGAACTAAAGTCAGGTGACAAAAAGTGATGTCATCCAAGCTAACCCAGCAATAATATTTGTATTAATTTAAGAACTCTCTCAGAGCGAGACTGGCATTTTGTGTTTTGTCTTTGACCTAACAAGAACATCCACTTATCATCACATCTCCACTTGCCTTGCTGTAAGTAAGTTTCTAGGGCATAGTAACTCTTTTTATATTCAGATAGGAATGTAGTAAAGATTAGTTTAGATGTTTTCTGTATTTATTTCAGACTGTCCTGCAATGTTGTTTTAAATATTTCCTGTGATTTTGAACTCTGACGTTACTGTGTTGATTTACTGAGTATTGTCTTGTTCTTTTATTTATTATTAAATATATTTAAACCTATCTTTGTGGCTGATATTTGTGAGACATATTTAAGCTCTTAGCGTACTTGCATATCTATTTGGTGACACTGTACAGGCCACTCCTAAATAGCCTTACTCTTGGTAAGACTAACATTTGGATTAATAGTAACATTACACAGTAGGATTGGGCACTTTTTGTTAAGGGCCTTAAAAGTAGCTGGTAAAAGTGATTGGTGGCAGTAGAAACTACCTTATAGTCTGAGCCAAAGGGGGCATAGCTAGCAAACCTGTGCCAGCCTTTCCCAGGAGTGTGTGTGTGTGTGTGTGTGTGTGTGTGTGTGTGTGTGTGTGTGTGTGTGTGTGTGTGTGTGTGTATATATAAATCAAACCTCAAAGAGTGTGTGTGTGTCAGCTACTTGGGCAGGGACATGAAGCAGTTGTTGGACAGAGAGGTTGCTGGAGGTTTTGGCTTGGCCGCTCAGCTCATATCTCAACCCTATAGCTGTACCAGTGGGGAGTCTTACTGTGGATCTGGGAAAGAGGGAGAAACCAGCCTCAGACTGACTATGGTCTCTGTGTGCTCTTAAGGGAAATTGTACTTTACTGTGTGTGTACTTGTCAACCTCCCATAGTTTACATCCCCCACTTCTGCCAGTCATGAGGATTGAGGCTCCTTGATTACTGGGCCAGTGCAGGGGCATCACATACTGCCTAAGGAAAAAGTGAAAATTTCAATTTAGTGTGCCTTCTTCTGTCCAAACAGGCTCAACAGTGATGCATAACTGTCAGCACTCTGGAAAGTGCTGAGTAGAGAAAATACATCTGCTCCCTAGCTTTCCCTGTGGCACTCAGTGCAAGTCCAGTGAGTTCATGGTCGGAACACAGATGAACCAGGGTTCAAATCCAGCAGACTGTACATTTTAGTAAGGGTGTAACAATGGCATTGCTCCCAAAACTTTGATTATAAAAGTAATACTACATACATATCAATAGCTATGTATGGCAGGTTGATTGACAGAAAGGTATCATTACTGCTTGCATACAAATGCTTTTGTAGGCATTATAGCTCATTCATGGCTGACATATGAACTTCAGTTGATATGTTTCTAACTGGTATAGCATGGCAGTGATGATTATGTAATAAAAATGCAGTTGCATATCTCTGATGGACATAATAGCTTACTGAAAATCATGTACACCCCACCCATAACCCAATTATAACTGTAAAACAAAATGTATTGTGAGAGATGTATCATAACCCCAGCAGGTCTAGCAGGTCTATCCATTTCCAATATTTTAACACACATTAGTCTTGTATCATACATGAGAAAGCATGAGTCAAGATATTTTAATGTAACACACATACAGGCCTAATTGAAGTATAGCAGTAGTCACTCTAAGCTGTATATCTTTTCTTTCCTTTTCAATTTCTATTGGATTAAAAAACAAAGTAGAAAGTAGAAGGAACAATTAACATCAACATATTTAAAAAGTCTATAATGAGTTATACAAATTCTAATAAAACTTATAATAGTAAATTAATATTTATCTAATAAATCCCTTAATTTTATCCAATAGTTGTAAGAGGAAGTAATATTGGTAGTTCTTATCTTGAGTGTAGAAATTTCTCTTTTAGAAACCATATTTACTATATTAATAAATTCAGAAAAAAGATTAGGTATTTTTCTTCCAGTTTTTAATTATAACTTTCCTAGCAATAGCTAACAGACCACATCAAAGGGACTTGTAATCCTGTACAGAGTTAGGAACTGAAGCACTGAATAAAATCAATGAATCTGACAAAGAAAAGTTATCTGACCATAATGCTTTCATAAAATTGCTGACATCTTTCTAAAAAGGAGCATATATAAGACAATCTACAAGATTATGAAACCAGTCTGCCATTTCTATATTACATCTCCAACATCTAATATCTGATTTATTATACAAAAGACCAATTTTGAAAGGAGTAATAAAAGATCTGTGTAATACTTTCCATGTGAATATTTTCCAATATAGGGAAGAAGTTATTTTTACAGCTGACATCAAAACTGGTCTTCTGTTGTCTTCAGAAAATACCAAATTTATTTTTGTTGAATAATCCCAGATGTAAACTAGCATTATTATTAAGACATCTAATACCTTTATATATTTTAGATAAAAGTCCTCTGGTAATATTTATATTGGAGTTAATACTAATGAAAAGTTCAATATATTTTGGTAATCCTTTGTCATGAAGGTTTTTATAAGTCTCAGTTTTAGAGATAATAGATTGTCTAAACATTTTTATATAAAGCCGATTATCTTGATCAATGATATATTTTCTCATTACAAATTTTGTAAAGTATATCCTATTTCCATTGAAAAACTGGTTACAGTAAATTAAATTATTTTCCTTTAAAATCAGCATTTTACTAACATGTTTCTATGCATTTATTGGTAAAAGCTATTGGAAACATAATGAATAACCAATCTTTAATAAAAGGGTTGGCATACATAAGTTGTTGAAACATGCCCAGAATGCTATTAATACAATCAGGATGTATACTCTTATCAAAAAATTACTATCAAAACATTTTAGAAGCCAAATAAAATTATTTAAAATATAATTACACAAAGAAGAAATATGTTTATAATGAGATAAAATAATATTTTCTTGAATTAACCTCCATTTAACTGCATATGTTGAAGTTAGCCATAATATAATTGTTTTAATAACTGCTGATATTGAATATGATTTGATATCTGGAAAACCTACACCCCTTCATTCCAACTTTTATAATGATTATCTAGAGAAATTCTGGGTTTGTTAGGGGGCCAAAAGAAACCTTTAAGAAAGGAGTTTATTTTTTGCTTATATTTCTAGAAGGTATTATAGCAAGAGATTGATTGATATAAAGAATCTTTAGAAGAACTATCAGTTTAATCAGTGTAAGTTTCTCTTCCATTGTGAAGAAGTATCTTTTCAGTTTATCTATTAAATTGGAAATATTTTAGTATTGTATCATAGTTAATCTTAATTGTTTTTTCAATTGATGTTAGTTAAAAGGATATCTAACCATTTAATTTGTGTATTATTCCAGCTCAATTCATTATTATATATATTTTTGTTTATATTTTTATTTACAAAAAGTACATTAGACTTGCTTTGGTTAATACTCAATCCAGAGATTTCTTCAAATGTTTTAAAAGAGTCAATGATAAAAGTTAGTGATGCATCAATAATTCCTATAGTCAATAAAATGTCATCAGGAAATAGTTGGAGTTTGAAGATAAGCTTATCTGAAATATCAAAAATTATTTTTATTTAATCTAATCTAATTTGCAATGGTGCCATAACAAGGGCAAAAAATAATGGAGATAAAGGGCATCCTTGCTTAGTTCCCTTACAAAGTTTAAATGAATTAGAGAGAAAAGAGTCCAATTTAATGAAAGCATAAGAATTATATCAGTTCATAATCGGATCAATAACAATTTTAGAAAAAATGCATTGTTTTAGAGTTTCAGATAAATAGGACCAGTCTACCATATCAAAAGCTTTACTTATATCCAAACTGATAAATGATAATATTTTGTTTGCATAGTCAATTAATGAGATGATTCTAATGACATTATCAGTTGCTTGTCTGCTCATAGTAAATCCAATGTAGACTTCATTTATAATAGTTGCTATAGCTGATTTTAGTCAATTTGCAATAATTGACATAAATATTTTATAATCAACATTTAAAAGAGATATTGGATGATAAGAAGCATATTGCATTGTATTTTATCCTGTTTTAATATGGGAGAAATTAAAGTATATTTTCACGATGGAGGAACAATGAAGTTAGTTTTAACGTCTATAAATACTTATAATAAAATGTTAATAATATGAACAGGCATTAATTTATAAAATTCAGGAATAATGCCATTTATTTATTGGATTTTAATTTTTTAATCTGGTCTTTTATTTCAGTAATAGATATTGGTTTATTAAGTCTATTCATTTGATCTCTAAATAGTTTAGCCTCTTTTAAAAAAAATAAATATGATATTAACATTTATTCCTTCATTCTCTGTAGAATTAATGTTCTTAGAACTATTATTATAATATTTTTTGAAGCTAACTATATCATATATATCAGAAACCTTCCTATGACTGTTACCTTCGTGTATAATAATTTCTTGTATATGATTAAGCTTACTAATTCTCTTTGTCCTATTTGCTAATTTGTGTAGATTAGCAGGATTTGGAGGGTCTATGTTTAGTCATCAAATTAAAATATCCACAAATGGCTAATAATTGAACATTAAACACTGAATGTGGAAATTACTGAACAAGCTTCTTTCCAAAAATATCATTGAATGGCCATAGTTGGCCAACAACCAGGAAGTACCGCAATGTGTAAGGTAAGCTATGGAAACCCCTTTTATACATGTGCCCTATTACACACTGTAGTGTGATCTCAGAGTTGGTATATATAGTTGGTGGTGTGGTGGGTGTAGCCCCCCACATTGGAGGTGTAGGGGCTGAGCCCCCCACCTTGGTTGATAAGGTGTTTTTATGACAGCTGTTCATGATGTTGGCCATCAGTGATATCATGTTTAGAGATAAGCTTGTTCAGTGTTTAATATTCGATTAGCCATTTGATGATATTTTAATTCAATGGCTGAACACAGAAGTGGATTTAGAGAATAAGACTGAAGTTTTATCATCTCCAGACTGATAGCTGCTTTGTGATCTAGTATTTCAATGTATTTTGAATTCAGCAATTTTATTTCATCATTCATAATCTTTTTTCTTTGCTCTACCTTTTTTAAACTATCAACTTTGTCGTAAAAGATAAGTCTCTATCCCATTCTTTCCTTTTTATTATACCAGCTTTAATTCTTCCATTTAAATAAGATTTTAGAGAGTCCCATAATGTAGTATTGGTGACCTCTTCATTATTATTGATATCAGTAACATTTTTCTCCCATTTAAAAAAAAAATTTGAATCCTTTAGTTTTTATTAAATATGCTGGATATCTATTATATTGAGTTGAGATTCTAGGTCTAAGTAAAAGTGTAAAGGTAATCGCATTATAATTCGATAAAGGGCAAGATGTGATGATGATTTTGTTAATGCTGGATAGAAGGCTATTAGAAATAAAGACTTTACAGTAGATTGGGTACAAAATCTATATGTATAATGAGTAAAGTTTAAGGAGGCAGTTTGCCTAAATTCATTTACTTCTTTAAGGTGCATGGAATCAACAAATTTATTTAGAGCTTTAACATAAGATTTTATTCTAATCTTACTATTAGAAGTAGTATCTTTTTACACAAGATGCAATTAAAGTCACCAGCTAGAATAAAGTCTCATTTCATGTATGTAATTATAGTTTCTAAATGTTTATTTGCCATTTTAGCTCCAGCTCCTGGAATCCAATAAGAGTTTGCTAAAGTAAATAGCCTATTATTTAATTCTGCTATAATGATACATAGCATACCATGATCTGCAAAAGAGTTAATTATCTTCGGTAGTCCAATGGTATTTCTCCATAAAATAGCAACATCTATTTTTTATTGAAATTTGAGTAGCTTAAACTTGCATAAAATGTAGTGTTTAATCATATAATATCTTCTTCTATGACATGTGTTTCAAACAAACTACTAGAGCATTATGTAATTTAGGAATTTAAGAAGGCCTCCCCTTTTTAAGTTACTGTTCAAACCATTTATATTAAGTGATAGATATTGTAAAGATGGCATCAATATTTAAATTCGTGTCCATAAGTAGATTGTGAGTTAAAACAATGAATATTGGCTTATTTTATATGTACACCACCTGTAATATTAGAAACTATATATAACATACTATACCCATTATGGACATAAACAATTAAATCTTAAACCATTTATATTAAGTGATAGAATTTGTAAAGATAACGTCAATATTTAAATGAGTGTTTGCAAGTATAGATTGTGAGTTAAGACAATGAATATTGGCTTCATTTATATGTACATGACCTGTGATATTGGAAACTATATAACATATCATATTCATTATGGACATAAACAATTAAATCTTAAACTAATCAATGAAAATAAAACATTAAAACCTAACTCGAAATGTAATATTCAAACCTTGATGGAGAAAACATTCAAACTACCCTCCAGTTCAGCTTTAACAGATCAAGGCAATCATATCTGCTACTACTTATTTAAATCTAAGGACTTTATTATAAATAGAATTATGAATAATCTAAATGGGTCTTATTTCTCATTGTTTCACTAATAGTTCTTTAATCATATCATGACCTAAATTCCCTTTTTATATGTTTTGTCATTCATATTTTAATTCTTTCAATCTTCTGTTTAAAAGTTGTTTTCTCACAATTCCTCCATCTGTTAACCATAACTGTATCCTCCCTTTCTCCCCTTTATTTTTATATATTTAAAATTTCTTGTTTAACTCTAATATTAACCTTGTCTTATTCTCCATTCTAACTTCTTCTTGGATTCTATTTTATTCCCTTAATTTAATTTATCTTTTGGTTAATTGTCCCAAAGCTTTCTGAAATATTAAAATTTATATAAAAGCTATACGCAAATTATATGTGTAAATAGAGTAACTCAATATACAGAATTAACTATAGATATATAAAATATAGATCTTATTCACTTGAATTTAGTGGCATCATGAGCAGGTTTAAATATGGAATACTAGTCACAAAGAAACAAAAACAATGTCTAAAATGTTTAACTATTATAATCATTAAATTCATAGATGTAGACATGTCCATCTTTAAATATAGAAATCAATACGTGTTATAACCTTCCAATCATAAGGAATGTCAACTAGAATGTTTAGTGTTATAAGCAGATAGCAGTATACTAAAAGTCTTACAAAAACTGATTACTAAATGATGTATAGTAAGTCCGCTCACAACAAAATAGAAGATTAACTTCTAATGATTATGTTTCATAAGAATCCTCTATTACAATATTTAAATATCCAGATTAAATATTGTATATGTAAATGGTCAGTTAATTAAAAGTAACCAGATTATAACTAACTTTGTGTAATAACTAGTTCACAACTAAGGGTAAGCCTACAAAAACATATAGTATTCAGTATGTTATCATTTATAAGCATTTACATGAGAGCTTGACCTTCCAAGCTCCTATATTGTCATCCAACATGTTGGATATTATAAATAAGCTTTAATATAATCAGGGCTATTATCAGTTTTAATTATCAAATTTCATATCCTTGTTATACTATAGAACTGTTCACTAATCACATTCTACAAAAGTTGTGTCAAATGTTAGTTATAGTTTCAAGTCTGAAATAAAAAATGTGAAATGTATTTGTAAAACAAATAAAAAAATATCAACTGTTCTCATTAAATATACTATCAAAGTATTAACCAAAATCAAGGCACTAAACACAGTATTCTCCATATATGTTAGTTAACAGTTTTATTTCTCCATTTACTTTGGTTAATACTTTCAAAGTAGCTAATCTACCAGATTTAAGATAAAGTATAAATTCTATGCTATATTAAGCACTTGTTAATGGCTATTGTTTTACTTTAATTATCTGGAACATTATTGCTATAGTTCAGTCACTATGATTTAGCCTTATTATTAGTATTGTTTAACATAATGTGACTAATTTAAATTCAACATAACTAAATGCCTGAAAAGATTATAAGATAAGCATCAATGGGCCACCCTGACATCTACTGAGCTTACTCTTTCATTGTCTCAATAAGATCAAGAACTGGATAATTGAGATACTGGTGTCCTAAGACCATCATCTATTTTTGTTGCTGTCTACTATATCACTAAATCACCCTCCTCATGTTAACACATGATATAATATGGTTTACATTTTTCCACTGTGGACTTCTTATAATACTACTACTACAATGTTTCCTAGATACAAATAGAAGAAGTCTGTGTAAGAACCCCAGTCTCTGTTAAGTTCCTATAACCATTCTTCATAGATTTTATATCATCACTCCACAGCCAGCTATATATTCCCTGTTAGGTTATTGACTAGAAAAGGTGTTAGAAAAATATTCAAATAGTTAATTCAGATAATGGTTAAAACAAGAACATATTTATTTTCTTGTATTTAATTAAATAAGATGTATCAAACAGTGGATTATATAATTCAGAATGATTTACATTACTAATATTATGTGTTAGGAGAACCATTGAATAAGCCATCTAGGATGATCATCAAAGAATATCAGCAATTAATTTATGATTGGTTATTGCTTACTTGACTCACCAATCCTGCACATCTGCTCCCCTTCTTGGTGACTGCTGCTTACATGACCCTATTGTTTTCAAACTTTCTTATCCTAGTGTTATCTACTTCATCTCCTTCCCATATGACTTGCCATCCTTTAATTCTCACAGAAATCTTTGTTAGCAATGCTTGGCCAAAAATACCAGAAATAAAACATCTAGACCAGATTGAAAACACAAAGAAAACAAACACTTCAGATCCACACTAAAGTGCGTGCTATAACACAAAATGCACTGCATGTCTGCAACCTTTGACGTCTAACTTGGCTGAATGCATCTCGAGTCATCATTCAGCAATGAAAAGTCTTATGAATTCAAGAAAGAAATCACCAGCAGATCAAGTGAGTTTTCCCTTATATTATTTTTTAAAAATATGTAGCTTGTGCTTAACGTTAGAGACTCAGAGTACAATGCCAGTCCCACCACAAACAAGCAAGACAATCAACCATGCCCCCCCCCCCAAACCCAGCCATAAATCTCCAGGAAAGAAACAAGAAGGGGAGGCAGCAATAACTATCACCACAAACACACAATCCACAAGCTATCAACCCCCAAGAACACAAATCCCCATCAATCACAGTCAGCTTTCCTATTAAATAGTTTACACAAAACAGCTAATACAATGAACACAAGTATCCAAAAGGGAACCACAAACTGTAAATTGTCTCGTTATCATTCACAGCCACTACCAAATCTCATAAACAAAAATACACACCCTAATATTCCTAAATGGAAAAAAAATAAATAAATAATTAAAGAGAAAGATAAATGAAAATATACATATTTTTTGTATATAAAGGATTTCTCTCTCTCCTCTTTTCTTTTTAGATAAAGAGGGGAAAGGTGTTCTATAAGGCTGCATAATACACGCATTGTCACTCATAAAATAGTATATTGAAAAGTCTGCTAGTATATTTAAATATAGGAAAAGAAAATGCAATATAAAGATCAAAACCATATTTAGCTAAGAAAAATAATAATAATGGATTTTATTACCTTATGATAGATCACTTTAAGAGTCAAAAGAGAAATCCAAAAAAATGAAACAATTATATTATAAAATATAATTTTGAATGATGGCTTCTTTGATTTAAATTGTTGAAAGGTGCTCTTTGCTGCTTATTTTATTTTCCCTTCTTTCCCTTTTTCTCAATTATGTTATTATATAAATCTTTGTTTTCTTAATTACAATATTATCTGTCTTTTATTTTCTTATTTTTTTCTGAAGTTATCCAGCTATTTCTTGTTACGTGTCTCTTCAAGAAAGTTGGGGTCCGATCCATCATTTCAGTGATGTCAAGTATTTTGTTATTTTTGATGTATGACATAGCATCTTCCAAAGTCTCAAATATTTTTGTCCATCTTTCAGGTATAATTTTAATTTTGGCAGGGAAAACAAGATGAGCATTGATATTGGATTTTTTCAGAGTTTTTAACAACAGGATGACGACTTTTCTTTTAGTTATAACAGATGAGAAAAAATCATTGTCAAATCTAATAGAGTCATGTGCTGATTTTATAATATGATTTGCCCAGGCTGTTTTCAGAATTAAGGCTTTATCTTGACTAGAAATAAACTTCACAATTATAAATCTAAGAGAGGAAGAATTTTTCTTAGAGTGGCTATTAGAAAGAGATATATGTGCTCTTTCCATTCTAAAAGAGAGCTCTTCAGGTAAATTAAGGCTTTTGGCAACCATACATTTAAAAATGAATCATATTCTCACCATTTTTGCCTTCATGTTTTTCAGGAATCCCTCCACATGTATTTTATCAAGAAATGTGCTGTTTTGAGCAAGTATGAATTCTGTATGACTCTCATTTTCACTTACTCTGCCATCTAAGTCTGTAGTTGATTCTTCCATACTGAAGATTTGTTGTTGTTGCTGTTTAATAACTTAATTTATTAATCCAATCTGTTCCTTACATTCTCCTTTTATTGTATCAACTTTGTCTATTTGTAGAGATAGGTCATGTGTATTGTTAATAATAGATTAAAGTTCTTTCATCACTGATAAATCTTGAGACTCATTCTGAAGAAAGCTGTAGATCTGTTTTGAGGTTTCTGACAGGAAATTATTATCAAAGTTGGTACATTTTAAGTATAACTCAAAGTAATATTACTTAATATATCCAGCAACTTTTAAATGTTTTTGAAGTACTTTTAATGATAATTTGTCAGAAAAAAGAAAATAATAAGCAGAGCTGTTAGCAATTCACCATCTTGGCCATGCCCCCTTAAGCTGGATATCTTTAATGAACATGTGTGACAAACACTTCTGTGGCAATGTGGAATAATCACCTCTGTGGTAATGTATGCATTCTCTTTTACATAGGTTTGAATCCTACCTTGTACAAAATTACTTTTAACAGAGTGTAAGTGCCAACAGGATATGTGCCATGTCATCCCATTGATCCCTCCAAAGTCAAGGCTTAAAAACCATTAAGCATTTCAGTGATGACCACTGGTCAAAGTGTGACCAGGTATAACATCACACATACCAAAGATCACTTTCAAGTTTCACGTCATCATTGCTGTCTTATAAACTCCCTTCTTCGCTTACTATTGCACAAATGTGGTTGGAATGGTTGTGCGTGTTTATGCACTGGTTGTAAAACTTTCGATCACAGTTTGGTGGGAAACAATTGCTACTTTTTCTAGAGGACCTCTGCAGACATGGCAGAAGACAGAAATGATGGTGGCAAATTGTGGGGTGTGAAAGAGTCCAAAATCGTTTTTGCACTCCTCATCAAACACTACAGCCAGAGTCTGTCGCAGGTGAACTGTACTGGGTCTCAGTACAAGGCTGAGGCTTGGAACAGCTTATCCAAGGCTGTCTCTAGTGCAACTGGCATACCACACACTACAGTGACTTTAAGAGGCACAAACTGACACAACTCAACCAATGGCTGGGTGAGTTTTGAACTGCTAATACCCCCAAGATGTGAAAGTATACAGATCAAGCAACTTGAAATTGATGTAGCATAGTGTATATAGCCAAAACTGGTATGCATAATGCTTTCATGTCTCTTTGTCTGTCATTCTTTATTTTACAGCTGCAGAATCACATTGAACATGGAGGCACATCCTGAGAGATTGCCATGACATAGAGAGGCAAGGGGTATGTCTGCAGCATGACTGGCCCTAATTGTAGTAATTATTGTGATTCCATAGATAAGTAGTAACTTCAGTATGCATACCTTAAATGTAACAGCAAGCATGCATGTTTTTCCTGTAGCTGTTGGTGATTGTATTAGGCGAGTTTGGTAATGTATTCAGATTATGTGGGTTCAATTCCCTCAACTAATCTATAGATTCACATTCAACAAGTATTATTTTTACAGTTGAAATGGAGCAATATTAGCTTTAACACCATGCTGTTAACTTATTCTGTAGTATCTTTGAAAGCATCTGTGGAGTATGTGCACATTCCAAGGATTACTTTGAACAATTCACAATAATTTTTAGAGTATGAAATCTCTTTAGCTAGGATAATAACAAATGACTATTGTAATAAAGAATGAATGTGACATATCATGGCTCTAATCATCTATTTTCTTTTTGTCTCACCCCACCCCTTATCCCTCTGTCTCTTTTTTCTAAACATATGCATTTCATCACAGGAACGTGGGCCAACCACTGCGATTCACCCTGCCAATCCTCCACCAGTTGCCACACCAACATGCAGCACCTCATTGATGCAACCTGGCAGTATTGCCTCCACAACTCCTGCCCTACCTGGTCCATCATTGTCAGGTAGCAGTGTCTTGGTTGGTGATGCATTATGTTACCCACAACAAACTGCCAGGGATGGTGCAAAATCTGACAGAATGTGGCCTGAGGAAGGGGACAGTGATGACAGTTCTGAGGGTGAGGGCTAGATTCTCACTGTTCCCATGCTTAATGGGTATGTGCCTCCAGTGTCCCCTGCCTATTCCCAATCATGATGTCACCAAACCCTTCTGTGTCCATCATCATTCCTGTGTCTGTCTGTTTGTCTGTACTTTCTTTCTCACCCACTCTACCCTACCTACCTATCTCTCACATTCTTAGGTCCCTTCTCCAACATTCCTCTCTTTTTGAAGCAAGAAAAAAAATGGGCACCTGTCCCACAAACAAAATTGTCCCATACATAGCTCTCCACCTTGCATGTGTCTTCTTGACACACTTGGTTTGGTCCAATTAGCTGTACAACATAATTGTGTCGTTACCCATCAGTGTTGTGGTGACAGTCCATATTCATCAAATTTTGCCTGTCTCTGCACATTACTGTGGTGAAGAAGTGGATATCTATGATTGCTTCCAATCCCCACCGGCAAATGCTTGTATTGCTTCCCCTTTGTTCTTCGCTCTGCTTGCCTCCCCATTTCACCATCTACCTATCAACCCCATTTTCACACATTTAATCTGGTCAAAGAATAGAATTACACACAACACACATGGCCAGAAATGGCCTATAAAAAAGCCTTCACTTTTTGTCTCCTGCATTTGTGTGTAGTTTACCATCACACACCAATGGTGAAAAGCAGTGAATGGCTGTTCAAATCTTATGGCAAAACCTGGTGAGATTTGCCATTGTTTGCACTAGTCCATTTATCTACATGCAAATGTTCCTAAACATGCTGCACTATAGGAATACAGAGTTAAGGCACAGTAAAGGCACTACTTTGAAACAGTTACTCTGACAGTTCTTAGACTGCTGGATATAGCAAATTGCAACTTTTTGACTGAAGTTTTTATTTTTTTTTCCCATAGAATCAAGGGTTAAATTCCTGATGCATCCCACATAATTTCTTAGTGAGATGTTATTTGTCTATGATGTTTAATCATCCACACCTTAACATTTGTCACAGTTATGCATTCTCTTAGAGATATTTAATACTGGCCAAAAAAAAAAGTATTTGAGGTGACATCCATCCCCACAGCTATGAGATATTTATCCAACCTTGTTGTGCTTGCATAAGCCTGTTATCCCTCCCCTAAGCCTTCTTTACCCCTATATCAGTTACTTTGTGCTACAGAGCATGACAGGTTAATAATGACAGCACACAAAAACATGTCTGCGAATGTTCCATTACAGCAAACATTGTTATGTGTATGTCCATCTCTCCTTGTGTTCACCCCTTCACTCCCATTCCTCTTTCCGGTTCTGTATCTATTAGGCTGACGGGTGTAAATGTCACCTCATGGTTTTAGCATATTGTCATGGCTCTGCTGCTGGATAGTACCAGCATGTTACCTTGATTCAGTAGGTTGTCAGTGCTCCTGTAGTGTGCAAGGTTTCTAAATCTGCTGTAGGATTCCCTTTGTGTCATGTTTAGGTGATGATCAGATGTATTAACATACATTTGCATTTTGTTCCAGCAGTACGGGATGTTCTTAAGGATTATTTTCAGAGTTCTCTTTCCTATGCATCTGTTTCCTCTCCATTTGTATACCCCTTGTCCTGATAAGTATGATACATCTGCATATCCAGTAACTTATATAATGGGCCACAATTGATATAACTATCAAAAATCAATTCCCACATGGTACCAGTATATTTCATCTGTCCCACATCTTCAAACAGATGTATATGGGTATAATAATTATTGTCACTCTGTATCTCCTCTATCCTTACTTAATGCAATTAATGCTACAGAGCAGGATATATTCTGATTGGGAAGACACAGCATATCCAACACACCATTAGAATGTTCATGAATGTGCCAGGACAGTACCTCCTACATTCTCTGCAGCACTTTGTCTGTCATCACCTCCTCTGTCTCATCAGAATATATAGTAGCATCTTTAGTAAGATGATGGCTGAAATGTTCACCTAATATGATGTGGAAGCTATCCTTACTGTGAAGAAGCATACTGCACACACTTTTCAGGATATCTTGTCCTATACAAATAGCATATCTTCTGGTCATACTAATCATTTCAAAATATGTACTACCCCTTGTTATTTGTAGGAAGCTGTACACAGCATTAACTTGTGATTTGCAGTGAGGCACGCAAAACAGCTACTAGCTGAAGTGCATTGAAGTAGTCATTACTGTTACAATTTGGGGAGGACGCATACTTTAGTGTAGTCATTGATAGTCACATTTGCAGTCCTGATCACATTTACTTAGCTAATGACATCCTGACACCATTTGTAAAAAAACAAAATCTGGATTTTAACCCTGAGTCACCTGTGCTCTGATCAGGAGCTGACTGCTGTTACACCCTGTGCTACAGATAATGCTATGCAGCAGGTGTATTTTCCACACTCAGTACTGTGCAGAGTGCTGATGGCCACACATCGCCACTGAGCCAGTATGCACAAAGGAAGGCATATTACTGTTTTCTTTAAACAGATAAACACATTTGCTTGGCACTTGATGTCATGCAAATTGGGAAGGCAAGGCCAACAGTTATTTATGTAATAAAACTTTGGCCCGAACATTTCAAATATAGATTAGAGCATAATCATACTAGCTGCCAGCAATTTCTCCCATAATATATCTTATAAGCCTGACATATGAAACATCAACAACAAACATATGTATTTTGCAGTTAACCCCTAGTCAGATTTTTACTATATGACCCTATTTGTGCACAGTTTGGCAATGAGCACCAGTAAACACCATTACTTCACAAGTCCAAACTGAATTCCCGAAATTTGAATCATGTATGCACTAAACCTTTGCCATCATCCACACAAATCAGGTTTTCAGTGATGTGATTTGTGGAGAGCTATATAACATGTCTAAATGATTAGTGGACTGTAATCCTCCAATGCATAGGAATGCATTCATAAACACAAGAGTACGGCAGTGACATGTGTGCTTGACTGAATACATTCTTTCTGATATTCATGTGTGTCCTGCAGCAATGCACTTGCAAATGATATATCAGTACTTAGGCCATAGATGAACAGACTCCAGAATTACATATCCTAACTGCATCGTTACATTTGATATGGGTTTATAGTGATAGTGGACATTGGTCATGCTTGATCATATACAATTGCTATTGTTAGTAACTTGTATTAATGTGGGCATACCTTCATCTGAATATGAAGACACATAACTCCATCATTGCATTACTGGTGTTTTCCATGTGTGTGTGTGTGTGTGTGTGTGTGTGTGTGTGAGTGTGTACATCTCATCTACACAACATCCTGAAAAATAGGAAAATGTCTGTTTCACTTCTGCAATATGCATTCATGATAGCATGTTTGACTTAGGTTGCCAGGATGTATTTACAAGTACTTTTGCAAATTGTGCTCACAGAATAATTTCACAAATCCTGGCTTTGCACCAAGTGTCATAAATCTATATGTACCTGCAAAACTATGAGGATGTGTTCCTCTATAAAGTGTACTCTGACACTGTTTAAGTCACACTTCTGCAGAGGTGCTAGTAACTTGTAGTAATGTGGGCATACCTTCATCTGAATATGAAAACACATAACTCCATCATTGCATTACTGGTGTTTTCCAAGTGTGTTAGTGTGTGTGTGTGTGTGTGTGTGTGTGTGTGTGTGTGTGTGTGTGTGTGTGTGTGTGTGTGTGTGTGTGTGTGTGTGTGTGAGTGTGTACATCTCATCTACACAACATCCTGAAAAATAGGAAAATGTCTGTTTCACTTCTGCAATATGCATTCATGACAGCATGTTTGACTTAGGTTACCAGGATGTATTTACAAGTACTTTTGCAAATTGTGCTCACAGAATAATTTCACAAATCCTTGCTTTGCACCAAGTGTCATAAATCTATATGTACCTGCAAAACTATGAGGATGTGTTCCTCTATAAAGTGTACTCTGACACTGTTTAAGTCACACTTCTGCAGAGGTGCTAGTGTTAAGTCCTGTGTTCCTTAGCTTGAGTAACTAGATAGGAAGAGGTGCTGATCTCACAGCAATCAACTTGTGTGTATTTTTGTGTGTGTGCATGTGTGTGTGTGTGTGTGTGTGTGTGTGTGTGTGTGTGTGTGTGTGTGTGTTCCTTCAACTATCAGTCTGGAGACAATTTTACACTGGGCTGTGAGTTCACAGCTATGTCAGACACTTGTCCCAACATCCTCTTCTCAGCATACATTGATGATGTAAATCCTCTATAAAGTGCACTGTGACAGAGTGTAACAAGACTTCTTCAGTGGCACTAGTCTTACATTGTATGGAATCCAGCTTGTATACCTAGACAAGTGTGGTGTTCAAATCTGACCACAGTCAACTGGTGTATGTGTGGGTTAGTGGTATATCATGGTCATTGTATGACATTTTGAATCTGTTCTCATTTGACTGCCATTCAGGAGAACCTTTTGCATAGTTCCCTGAGTACAACATCCCCTTTTTCCCTCTGTCCATATATCATCCTTTCTGTGGAGCACTAAAGATGTCATCATCTCAAAGATGTATACACAAATCATGAAGCATGGTCACTCCCTGACTGTTGGCAAAACATCAACAGACCACTGGATGTGTGATTGCTAATTCACTCATGGGGTGGTGTCCATGTCCCATATGGACAGAGGCAGTCTGTAGTAAAATGAAACAGATACACACATATCCCTACTATCTTCCCTCACCTAGAGATAGAGATTTGGGTTAAATGGGATAATAATGGCTAGGCTTATATACAATCTTTCCCGTTCGCTTAGTAATATGGTATGACCCTATGAACATTGCTCATGTTGATGTTTTCACACACATGTGCTATGTTAAGGTATGGATGTACTGTAGTCCTATAACAGTGTATTCCAATCTGGAATTTGAGCTACTGTATTGATGCCCACTGATGCCATTTGCTTACATGTTCCTTCCATAACAGCGGTAGTAATATGCCTCCTGAGGACTGGGGTCATGGGATGGTGCTATGTATATTGATGTCTTACTAAGGCATGTGTTCTTGTGGTGGAGTACATCAACATTCTACACAGTTCTCTTTCAGCCATCACAGTGACATCTGCAGTATGGTACAGGTGTGCATGTGTATAGCTAGCATCTGGAAATGTTATCTGACATACATCAATTTTACATTATAGTGGTTACATGGGCAAATACTCCATGGTTCATTAACATGTTGTAAAGCTGTTATATACACAAACATATGACATTTTGTGATTCACTTGAAAAAGTGAAGATTTATAATATGCCTATTGTGTTGCTATTCCCAAAGATCTAAAAGTGTTCCCCAGTAGCATTGTGTGACTGTCAGCATTTGTGTCATTAACTGTTCTGCAGGAACTACACCCATCTCAGTTCTAATGAGTCCATATATGGTGAAAGGGTCCTCACCCGTACATTCCACTGATAACCATATAGGCATATGATGACAACTGATGTAATGAGGTGAATCAGGTAGAGTTGTATGACTGTGGTAATAGTTCTACTGTGTCACATGTGATTCATACCCAAGGTTTTATTCAGAGGTGATGTACAGCATGGTGTCCGAATGTAGCATAGGTATAGCTATAGTGTGACTGTAGTGCGGCATGAACATACCACATCACATCAGTATTATTACTTGATAATTTGCATGAACACATATAGATATATGTTAGGATTTCATGGCAGTATAACATTTTCACTGGCAATGTCAGGGGCTTAAGTGATCGTGTGTCACATGTTGAGGTCTGACATCTATTTATAGAGTGTGCTCCATGTATTGTTTGGTTTCAACAAATGTAAAATAAATAAATAAAATAAATAAATGTGTACAATATTACAGTGACAGCTTCCTTCATCATTGACACTTGGCTTTACACTGCTGTAATTTCTGTGCACATGGGCATAGGTGATGCATTGCCATCATTCTGACATACTGCTGTACCATTCATTATCATGGATCACTTCTTAATTCGCACATCAGTTGCAGATGCTTCAGACAATATCCATAGGTTCATAGGTGTATACTAGGCTAATGGCCCTGGAGCCTTTACAAGTCTAGCCCATAGGATTACCCTGGCATCATGGTACCATTCTTTTGACATGTGGCAGATGCATGCAATAACATGTGGTGTTTGTATGTGTTATCTGTATGGCCAATACCTATGTCAGGCAGGGATGCTTTAGTCAAGTGTATCACATTTGGCACAGTGAGCACCCACATCTGGTATGTCATACAAAACTATTCTCTAGGATGCATATCCATTAGAATTTGACAGTGGAGACTTCCCTTCAAGGGGGTTCTACCAGATGCACATGTGATACATCATTCTGTGTTGCACCCAGTAAATACATAGCTCAGTGATAACATTGATAGCATGAGTTTGATTCTTGGGGGAGGGGGGGGCTTTTGTGTCATGCAAACCTTTCAACTCACCAAGATTGTCCCAATTTCAGCTTCAGATTTAACACTATCCCCTTAACCCCTCAAAAAACTAGTCGCTTTTAGGGAAGGGGTGGTGAATTTCCTTTACAGAATGCATAATCATTACAGTTGTACACAGCTGTTACTGCAGAGTATGTATAATACGTTACAGTCACATATTCTGTCAATGCCACAGGTTAATGGTAGTAATATTTTAAACGTGTCCATTTCTTTCCACATTTGCCCAGGAGTCTGTTGCTATGTGTCCCTGATTGGTGGAGAGCTATGGTGACATGTCAGTCATATTCAAGCAAGTCATTTTGTAGATCTTCAGAGTATGCACATACCCCTATTGTATATGCCATGTTCTCTCCAAGGAGCATGTCAGTGATGTTTATATCACAACTATTCACCTCCATTGACATGTAACCTTGTGTGACCATCACATATATACAATTGTGTGCGTTTATACTATAATATACTTGCTTAGGAATTGTGAACAGTAGTACGTACTGTACTATCTACATATGTGTGTAATGTTATGCTACTGATTTGACTTGGAAGTGTGCATACATCAACTTATCCTATCTTGGGGATATTTCCATATTTAACATGCCCTCTTCCTCTTTATTCATGCCTGTGCCATTTCATCAGCACACTTTGCTTGCCTAGTGTTATTTTCCTTGTGGTTTGTGCCACCTTGCACTCATTACACTTTGTGTGGTTACTGCTGTTATTGCAATATTTTCACTTTTGGTAGTCATTGCGGCTGTCCGCTCGATGTCATGGAACAGGTTTGCCTGCAGGCAAACTTGAATGCTTCTTCATTCTGTGCTCTTGCTGCTCTGAGTGGTTTCTTGGCCAGCAGCAACGTGTAACAGTTCTTGCCCAAATAACATGAAAGTATTACCGAGCCTTCGTTTTGATTTTGATTTTCTTCACCTCCATAAGCAGCACGTTTCAAACAACTGACCACATTGAGTTGCTCATTAACTCTCACTTTAGCAAACGTATCTGCTGACATAAAATTACACTTTGAACCAGTGCCTATTTTGAGCTCAGTGGATCTACCATTAATCCGAACAGTACAAAACACTTCATTTCTTGTTAACAAATTCACTGCATCAGCCTTTTCACCAACTGCTGATACACCACCTACGTAGAAAGTAGACTGCTGCAATTCTGTTTGATCAGATTGTTTCCTTGAGTGACCTTTCCTTATAGCTGTGTAAGGTTTACTTGATTTGCAAAACTTTTGAAAATGATTTCATTTTTTACACTTGTGGCATTGCTCACCAAATGCTAAGCATTTCTCTATTTTAGACTCATGGTTGGCTCCACAATTATGGAAGTTAACAATAAGGCTGGACTTAGGTTTTGCTGACTCATGCCTGTACTGCAATGAGCATGCACCTTTCTTAGAACTTGCTGGAACACTATGTGGTTTCCCTGATAAATCAGCAGGGGCTGTGGCTGCCATGTGCTTAAGCCTGTTTTTGTTTGCCACATGTTGCATGCTGTCCACATTTACTCTAGAACTTGTTGAAACCATACTCATCACTTGCAAGCATATTTGTGTGCCTTTCTGTAACTTCATGGATTTGACAAATCTCTATAGCTTTGCTCAATGTTAAATCACTATCACAAAGCAAAATTTTTCTCACTGCAGCACTATTAATACCACACATAAGCCTGTCCTTTATCAACTCATCTTTTAGGTCACCAAACCGACACATTTTAGCTTTGTTTCTCAGGTCAGTTATATAAGCTGAAAATGTTTCCCCTGGTTTCTGATCTCTTGTGTAAAACAAATGCCTCTCTAATGTAATATTTGTCTGGGGGTTACACATCTCTCTAAATTTACACTTCAAACACTCATGGTCCTCCCTTCATTCAGCATGTACAACAATATGATGGTTTTCACCTTCTCCTTCATATACTGCTGGTGCATACACAAATGAATGCTTTCTTTCTATGGTCTCTGACCCAGCTAGGTTTAGCAAAATGAATGCCCTAGTGCATGCATCTTT
Organism: Protopterus annectens; assembly: GCF_019279795.1. NCBI lineage: Eukaryota > Metazoa > Chordata > Ceratodontiformes > Protopteridae > Protopterus > Protopterus annectens. Next base: position 275,316,228 of record NC_056743.1, read on the forward strand.
ATCTGAATAAGCTGCTTCTATAAAAATACCATACTCTTGCTCAAATATTGTCCAATTCTATGCAATATTCTGAATAAAAAACAAGTGGTGAGGGCTTTCAAAATTTGTCTGCCATATTAACATGTCAGTGTAGGGTTTTGCAAATATACACAAACTTAAACACATATACTGAACTCTGTGAAATAAGTTTCTCGGGAACTGCAATACTCTTGAAATCAGTGTACTGTAAGAAAGCACTGCTTATCAATGTATGAAATATTGCAAATAACTGTACTGTGCGAATGAACTGGGCAGGAGAAGATCAGAATAAGAAACATTCCAAAGTAATTTCATTTTTCGAATAAACAGTATCCAGCACACTAAAACTTCCCCAAAATGGCCGTACTTCTCTAAGCAACTCTTTACAGTGAAAAACACACTCTGTAATGGTGGCACTTTATGAATAGACACACCCAGTACAAGAAACTTTTCGAAATTCCTGTACTTTGACTGCACCTCGTGAAGTAGTTACACTTTGTACATAGACTCTCTAGAATAAATGCACAGTAATAAGCACATACTGTAAGCACTTTTACACACTTTGAAATACTTTGAATAACTTTACACACTTTGAGATACTTCAAATTACTCTTTTGCATTTTTCCAAGGGCTATAACCAGAGTTGTTATGCCAAAACACAGCACTTTGCCCAAAAAACATGCAGTCACCTTGCTTTATTTATGCTTACTATGCCCTTTTTGCCCTTATTATATTAATTTTGCTTGTTTAATCTCTTTTTATGCCCATTGTACTTTTCTTGTGCCTGATTTACTATAAACATGCCCATTTTGCTTTAAACATGCTCGTTTTGTATCTCCGAGGTAATTTCTGACCCTTTATGAGCTTTTCTGACAATTGTTTTATCAAATAACTTAATCATAAACATTTCACTAAGTTAATAAATGTTTTGTGCCTTTTGTTTGTTTAATAATGCAGTTTGTGGCCTCATAATGCCCCATTTCATCTTATTTCTAAAATAAACTGTTCGTGCAATTTTCTGTTACCTCTGTTGCTTTCTGGCTCAGTTTTATGCTTGTTTCTTTAGTTTACCTTCACTGCTGTCTCTGCACCACGTGGCTTTGAATATCAGTTTCTGGCATCCCTCTTCTGACTCCATGTCGCTCGTCTAGTCGGGATGCAATAGACGAGACTTCATGGGTTCTGTTCAAGCAGCTTTATTATGTACAAACACATCATAATTGAGGCGGCTTAATACTTTAACTTAGGTAAACTTACAAACAAACTAGCTATTACACTCATACATGTTCATTCTCTGGCTGCACTCTCAAAATGGCACTGAGTATAGCATGTGCTTGCTATTTATAAATATGCATGTTCAGTCCTTGAAATGCTTCTTAAAGACACAGCACACACACTCTGTTCTAAAGTACAGAAGCAGAAATTAATGTAAAGGTTAAAATGTTTGTGGATACTGTGGAAATACAGTTAGTAAATATTGTGTAAACAATTGGAGAGACAGTGTGCGACCCTGAATTCTTGAACAAAAAGCCTGAGAATGAAACTGAGAAAACGCCAAAAAGCCCACAAAAATCTAGAAAAATATAAATAAATGTCCAATCTGTTGTTTAACCCTGATGATGGCAAAGTGTGTGACTTTAATATGCTGTGTGAGTCTTCATTCAGACGTTCTCAACCTCTTAACATGAAAACATCTGGACAAAGATGAAAACAGGAGGACAAGGGCCTAAAAAACATGGACAGCTTTAAATATTTTTCCTATAAACTTAGAAGGTTGCTGGAATAACAGGTTCTGCTGTTGCATGAATTTTATGAAGGATATGAAATGTGCAACTTAAATGACTGCCATTATTTATTGGCTTCATTCCTCAATGATTTGTCAGGAAGCTACAAAATTTATTAGTAGCAGACCAAAAATATAAAGCAAAAATCTTGGTGTTCTGAGAAAATCTGGATAGTTAAGAGGTATGACCTTAGTACTTAGGTTATAAGTTAAGTAAATCTGTATTTTGCTTCTGTTCTCTCATATTCCTGGGCAAAAGTCTGAATTAACTGTATTTACAAAATAACATAAAAATTTGTTTCAGACAGTATTTCTGTGATGTCAGTTACAGAAAGACAATGCACCTAGTAAAGATGCTTGTGTGTCTACTAAGAGAATTCAAGTTATGCAACGGGAATATGTGACTAAAAGGCAGGTTACAGGCAGTGTGAGCACAATCTGTTAACCAGAGAAGCAAAGAATGTTAGATCTTGTGGGTCATGAATAAAGTGAGACTGTATGAGGAACAATTTGCATGTTTGCAGAGATAGCCAGAAAATGGAAGTTGATAATACATTGCGTCTGACCAGTGCTAAGTTAAAATCAGTACAGAAATAATGTAAAGTGCAGAGATTATTATGCTGTGTGTGAGGGTGCAGGATGCTTAAAAAATTAATCTAACACAGGGCATTTTACCATTGATGCATGATCCATTCAAAGTGTATGTAGTTCTGATAGAAAAGACAAAGCAAGAAATTAAACCACATAGGCATTGGGCCTGATTGTCAAACAGACTGAACTTACCCAGTCATTAGTGTCAAGGTAACTGTGGTAGACCAAGACAAAGTTATAATCCACATAGACTAAGGAGAGGAGACCTTAACAAACAGATTGTGAAAGCATCTTACCATCTACAGACAGTAGAGGAAGTCGCTATTATGTTTAATTCACCATTCTTCTGTGCAGGATGCTAATCAAGATTTAGGGAAATCATATTAGAGAATGCAAACTGTTAGTAGTGTACCTTCAGTATGCCTTTTCGGAGGTATAGATTTGTGAGACTATCATTGAAAATTCAGTGGTTGTAGGTGTCCTTCAACATGCTGTAGCTGATATGGCTGGGGATTTACAATGTCTTGCAAATATTACTGGCAGCATTTTGACTTTAGGAACTACAAAACAAGAGCATGACATTAGATCAGTAAAGCACCTAGACAAAAGTCACAAGGTTTGAAACTAAACAAAGCAAAGTGTCACACTGGAGTGTCCTCTTTAGAATCAAGCAACGGGCTCGTCTTACAAAATTTCAGATTTATATACTTGCGTACTCCTAAACTGTACTATTGAGTTGTCATTAACATATGACTACTGCACTGTTTATCTGTTGAAATGACAGCTGTCTTTTATTGCTGTAAAATGTGCATTACATTTTCACATATAGTCATGCTGTAAATATTAATTTCCTTTTAAACAATCACCAAAACATATTGTATTGTTTGGTACAGGATCCAAGAAATATAATTTACTGTCTTTCTTCAAAGTTGACAAAAAAGTAACTCCCCCATAAACTGAGACAATAAATACTTGCAAAGCTACACAAATCATATCTGGTGTCTTTCTTTCCATTAAAAGAAAAAAAATAAAGATAGTCACCTTCTGTATATCCATCTGATGTTAAATTGGGGTGATAGTGGATAAATAAATGGCCTTACTCATAAATTTCAAGTTGTTGCAATCACACATCATACAGTTTGCCTCTTCAACCCTACCCCAAAAGACAGATACCATCTGTCTATACCTCTGGCAAGTACATAGTAACATATTTTAAATAGTTGATCTCAGACCTATATTAACAATATGCCTCATTATCCCAAGCTAGCTACCTATATTCAATTCTGATACGTGATTATGAGAAAAGTGGAAAAAAAAATGATCACAGTCATGTATTTCAGCCTGTTGTTCCTAGACAGAACACTGCCCTACATAAGCTATAGTAACCTTGTATGCATTCCCTAATGTGTGATTGTGCAAAAGGCTGAAGAAATAATGACCACACTGTCACAGCCTCATGCAAGCTATAGTGACCTGTGCATACCTCTGAAGTTTGATTGTGAAGAAAATTAGAGAAATAATGACCGCACTTTTCCCAGCCCAAACAAATTATAGTGACCTTCTGTTCACACCTTTCAGGTTTGATTGTGAGAAAACTTAAGAAACAGTAAATTCACTGTTCCCAGCTTCTACCATCCCAATGCACAAGCTATAGCAACTTTCTTTGCACACCTCTGAGCAGCGCTAGTCGTGCAAAAGGTGGGTGCAAGGAGGAAGCCCTCACTAAGCCAGTGTCCAAATCCACTTCTACAACCTGGGTTGTGGACACTGCCTGAATGTGGATCTGGCCATTCTGTGATGCATTTTATGTCTTGTGTATGAATGATAATGACTTGTCATGTATGGATAACTATGATTATGCTCTGAATTTGGGCAAAAGGCATGCTTGTTATGCACTATTCTCACATTAGAAATGTTCTTATAAAGCTTTTATTAAATACCTGTTATTGTTGTTAAGCTCAAGTCACACACTGGAGGATTAACAGCAATCAATGGTCACCACAAGTGAGCACTGGGAAGCAGTTAAACACTTCAGCTGGACTGTTTTTTTTTTTTTTGGTTTTGTTTTGTTTTGTTTTTTTAAGTCTGACTGAAGTGTTTAACAGCTTTCCACCATTCTTTTGTGGTGGTTGCTGTTTGTGTGGCAACAGGATATGCGTTACAGAACTATTACATTTTTTTTCTGTAACTGTTGAGTATCTGGCTGCTGGATCACAAACCATGCAGGTGCAATATTAACTTTATTTATAATTTTTATGAAATTTCTATGCAGTCATTCTAAACATAACTCATATTTACACTAAACGCATCTTGTTTCATAGCTATGCGTGTGTTACGGCAGTAGACAGCTGAAAAAACTGTCCTTCTAAATGTGTTTTTTTTTTGCTTCACAACTAAGTGATTAATAAGCACAGAGTGGAGAGAATGAACCAAACAGACATGCCTAGGAGTACCTGATCAATAAACGTAGAGGAGGTGAGGGGCTCCAGATCAGGGAACAGCACCAAGTATTAGATGAGTAAGCTATGTTTCTCTATAAATTAACATTTTGAAGTATTGAATGCTGTATGTGCTATAAATATAATAAAGAATGCTATACAGCTCTAAGTATTTTGACTTGAACACATTGCCAATGCTATTATGTGATGTAAATATTATGTAATTGATATTGTTCCTTTATGAGTAATCAAGTATTGCTATTTATTTGCTAGAATAGAAATTCCTATGTCTTGGGTTAATGGGAAGTTAATGCAAATCATGTCATTTATTCTTGTATGAAAATAATCTTTTTCTGAACTATGGCAGACTCACTAAAGTCTCATGTGGCAGCTCAATGTTCTCTGTATCACCTTTGCTGGAGTTACAAAGGAGAGGCTCACTGTCCTCCCTACATTATATCTTAAAGCCTGATGTTTAATTGGAACTGTCACTGTGCCTCATTCGTAGGCACATGCTCATACCTGGAGAGGGATTCTAAGGAAGGAAGGATGTCTCTAGCTGCCTAGAATGGAAAGCTCTACACAAACTGTACAATCATGAGGCTGGAGTTAAACATTTTGAGAGGAAACAAGTTCATTCACAGCCTACAATGACTTAATTTTAACTAGACCAATAGTTTACTGTATTACTTTAACTTTTTACTTTAGAAAACTGTTCATAAGCATACCTTCCTGTCAGAGAGGATATATATTTTTCCAAACAATTTTTGCAACCTTAACTCTATACTTTTATTGTGATCTGAATAAAAGCAAGGTTCTGGACCAGTGCTGTCAGATACCACTGTGCATGTGTATATGCAGTGGCTTTGAAAGAACATATATTTTATTAAATATAAAACTGGTTATGAAAATCTGTCAAGGATAAATGAATGTATGTGTATTGATGGAATAGTATTAGCTGAAAGGTGTATAAATGGTATTTGTGTAGTTTTGGGTGTTGAAAGTGGTGGTTTGTAAGGGAGTCAACAACATTTTTAGTAATTACATGTATACATATTTATTTATTTGTGTTTTTAACACTTTTTTAAAGTTATTTGGCTGATGTTGATTTATTCATTCACCTAACCTCCCTCTCTCTGTATATACACACACACACACACACACACACATATATATATATATATATATATATATATATCTTTTCTCTGTGTGTGTGTGTGTGTATATATATATATATATATATATATATATATATATATATATGTGTGTGTGTGTGTGTGTGTGTGTGTATTTATTTTATGAGGGTCTTATAGGTGATACATGAGATATCTGGCAACACAGGTTTAGGGAATAAGTATCGTGATAACTAGCAAAGTCATAAGCTTTGACTCAGTTCAGTTTTAGTGTACTTTTTGGAGTATGGGTTCTATTAAGATTTGTTAGCTTTGTAATTTACCAATGATTTTATGCTTTAGTTAATTTTTATTTAGTTTGAATATAGTGGTCATGAATTTTTTTTTTTTTTTTTTTTTGCAAATGACTAGTTCTGGTTATTGTTTTACTTTATTTTTCTTTTTTTTTTTTCAAACATCTTTGAATTTAAAATTCATAGACATGCACTGTATGCTTGCACAGTGCTAAACGTTATGCAGTAGATACTGTTATGTGGGTGAAAGCTAATCCAATTTGTATTCAGGACAACATAGCATCAAAATATTGCACAAAGGACTGCATAGTAAATATGAAGACCCATGTTATAAAGAAGTGTGGTGATAGGCTGGCACAGTGGATGACCAACACAGGTTAGCATGACACAGTTCATGTGTGTGTCCATGTATGAAATAAATCATAAGGGTAACCATAAAATATTACAGATGGACTGGAAGGAATGGCAATTTTTTATTTTGTTTTTGTGGAGTAGAGAGCCTTATTTACAATATATGAACGGGAACGATTGGAGGATGGTGGAGAAGAGAATACCTGGAAGAGGATAGAATAATGGCCATGGTCTGATGCCAAGTCAGCCTAGTGGGCAACTCCCCAGCCATTGGTCACTACTGTGACTGATGTCATGGGGAAGCTACATCTCTAATGGCCCAGTGGTTGCGGTCTGCTAATCCTGCAACTCAGCAGGCTGTACCAGGGGAATTCCATAGTGCCAATGCAGACATCCAGCTGTTAGCTCCACTCAGATGGCACCAGCCTCCATAGATGATAAAAGGAGATGATGGTAGACCCCTCTTAGCCAGTGCCAGGACAGGAGCCTTCACCCCACCTTCCCTTTTGAGAAGTGGCCAGGTCACCTTCACCAGCATGACCTCAGCCTCCATGCGGAGTAGCAGAACCAGTGCCAGCTGTTGACCCAGCACCAAAAGCAATGGCCAGCTCATACAACCTCCATCGTATCCTCACCTCCAGAAGGATAAGAAAAAGAGAACACATTAATATACAGATATTGCACACATATAATGACTATATATGCATGCTGCTGTGGGGGAAAAAAACATCCCATCCTCCAGGAACATCCTTCCCTGTCCACCTCTTGCTGTTCATCCACTGTTAAAGAAAGTATGCATACCTCACTACACAAGTGTAACAAGTCATACAGTAAGAGGAGGAAAAAGCTTACAATATGTGTCTTTTTCTCTCCCTAATATTTGCTGAAACAGTTCAGGGTGGCATCATCACTAGTTATTATAACAATGCCTGTATAGCTCAGTAGAATAGGGGAGGCCAGGGACATCATTCATCATACTAGCAAGCTTGTGCCAGGTATATACCTTGCACATGGGGCCACATGCCACCCCATCAGCTATTTAGAAGAATCCCTGGGCAGACAGAACAATAATGCCTTGCTGTCCCTAGCATAACAAGCAAGAGCCCTGCAGTTCACAGTGTTTGAGGAAGCCATGACTACTACATAGGTCCACATAAGGAGCAAAATGGTAGCCTTGTGTGTATGAATGTATGTTCAGACATCCTATGACGTGCACTGTAGTGGTATATTGGAGAACTATTAAACCATTTTAGAATGCTGCTATGTTACGGTGGGTCCACATAGGCTGTGTACAAACCATACTAGTCATGTAATCCTGTAGGACTGTAATAACCATAGCTTTCACCAGATGGGCTATGGAGAGCATTACATTCCAGAGGCGATTCAGAGACAGTGGCACTAAATTGATTAATTAACCAAGACACTGAGACAGGAGGCTGTTATTAGCATGATACAAAGTGTTGGAACCATTTTGTATGAGAACACTTACAGACAAAAGTGGAATATGGGACTTTACAAGTAACTCTGGAAGTGGATATACAAACACAGAAGGCAGAAATCTTACCTAGTAATGCACTCCCCAGTGTAATAAATACATATGGTATGTGTGAGTGGGAATGCAGCACAACGGCATGGTTCATAGTTTACCAAATATACGCTAAAATGGACCGTAGCTCACTGCAAATGCATTTTTAAAAAAATCAAGATCCAATGGGAATGTTCAATCAATTAACCATAACATGAATAAAATATAACCTTATAAATATTCATTAATTCTGCTCATTCAACCTACGCAGTTTTGTATTACACCCTGTAGCCATACAGTTTCTAAGTGTGCCTGTAAGGCAATCACATATACTTATGTATATCACATTTAGGTATAAAAACACATTATACAACATATAGAAATGTTAATTTGTTCTGTGGTAAAAATGTACTTCTTTAAAACACAATACTACACTTTTGTTATATAATATAAAAACACATTTATAAAAAAAAGCATATATGACATACAAAAATGCTCATTTGCGCTGTGTTAAAATATATACACATCTTTAACGCTCAACATTGCACTTTTTTATTTAAACATTGTATCATAACATGTTGCCTCATTTCTTATTGTACCTGCTTTCTTTTTTATTTTTCTATTCACTTGTTTCTAACTTTATTCTGAATATTATGAATATTCATAAGGTTATGTTTTATTCATGAGAAGCTTAATTGATTGAACATTCCCACTGGATCTTGATTTTTTTTTTAAATGTATTATATAGGGGGGAGTTACACACATTTCATTGTTCTGATGAAGTCTGCAGTTAGCAGATGAAAGTGCTTAACCTGTCTGTAAAATAGTTTTAACCCTCAGGGTTTGTTTTTATTTGTTTTCTATTAAAAGTGATTTTTTGAAAGTAAGCATTTGCAGTGAGCTATGGTCCTTTTTAGTGTATATTTGGTATATTTTTGGTTATTATTTGGTATTTTATAGTAGTTTTGATGCCATGGACTCAATGGATGAAATTCCCTCTATGTTCTCTCCAGTTAGAAGAGATGATATCCACCGGTTACAGTGTGATATGGATATTTTGAAGGGAGAACTAACAAGGCTGATAGAGATTTTCAGTCAACCAAACTAGCACAATGACAACCACCCTTCTTGATGATGTCATCAAGGCACATGGAGGAAGGAAGAGGTGAGAATCACAGGCCTAAAGACAGAACAAGCCATGGAAGTAATGGAAGCCAGCACAGCAGTGGAAACGGACCCTCTTATGGGGATGGAGCCAGCCAGGAAGTGGTGTTGGAGGGCGTTTTAAATGAAAAATGCACAGGCGACAACTCAGATAACATTTATGAAGCTGTAGGGGCTAAGCCGAAGAGAGTGGTCCCTACTAGGACTTATTCAACAGTTGCACAACTCCAGAACTCAGGTACTGTGAATTACTCAACTTTTAAAAGTAATGGCAAACAGCAGGTAACTGCTAGTAATAGAAATATTAATGTATTATGTGGTGCAGGGTTGGAATCGTATTTAGGGCAACAGTTTACTTTTAACAAAGAGAAACTGAGCTCTATGGACAACTGTGTTGACAAACATCAAGAAAGTGATGAAAAGACTTTGAAAGACTTGATACATGACTTTGGGAAACAGTTGGGGGTTATTCAAGAGTTACAAATGGATATTGCATACTTGAGTAGATGCCTTGAGTTAAAAATTGTGCCTGTGGGGCTTCGATTTTTCAAGATTCCAATGGGAATGGAATTAAATGCAGGAAATAGAAAAGAATGCAATTTGTTGTTTGACAGTTTTGGTTTTAAATTTATGGAGTTTTTAATTAAATGTAATGACAACAAACTATGTAATTTGTTAAAGGATGTTGAACAATTGAATGAAAAAATACAGAAAGATACGTTATTTAATCAGTGGGAACATTTATATGTGAAACAATATGACTTTGTAGATGACAAGAGTAAGAAAATATTTAACAAGAAGTGTCGCAAATTACAAAGAGATATTGAACAGTATGATAAACAAATGGCTTATACATAGAAGACGGAAGACAGAGTACATAACAGTACTTATGGTAGAGGTAGGAAATATTACCCCTACATGGATAGAAATGAAAATAGAACACATTATAATGGTGAAAAAGGCAGGAATCAACAATGGACAGGGGAGCACAGTGATGCGGGGGGGGGATCAGAAGGGGGGGTGCACCCTTGGCAGGGGAAGGACGGATGGAGCAACAAGGACATGAAGTGGAGATAAAGCAGCACGATGCTGTACAATTCAGTATGGGGCAATTTAATATATACAATTACACATGATTCAGAAAAACACACAGTGTTGTTTACAAAAGGCATGAAATATGTCCCTTATGAAAAATTCAATGTAGTAGACACCTTATTGGAGTTTAAATTGTACTTGAGGAAATTAAATTTGGCCATACACTTTCAGGGCAACCAAAGAATTGTACATGATAATGTATTTAAGAAAAAAATTAAATATACGCTCCCTTTACATCCTACATTGATTACATATGAGAGGTTGGTCACAGAGGAAATCTATAAGCCACAAGAGAAGTGTATGAAAGGAAAGAGAAGATATAATTTAAGTAGGGAGGAAAACAAATTATTAAATGAAATATGTTATGAGGCTGACATCTGAGTTATGAAACTGGATAAGGGGGGGGTGTAGCATTAGTAGAAACACAGGATTATAACAAGATATATTACATAATGATAGTAAGTATATGGTATCTTCTATCAGTGAAGTTAACATTGGACATAGAAGGATTGATTTATATCTAGAGGAGTTCCTTTTGGACAACAGGATATATATGAATTTGTACAATTTTTTGAGAGTGGAACATCCAGTACTTGCCACCATAGTAGGGATCCCAAAGATCCATAAAAGTATTGAAGATCCCCCTTATAGGCCCATTATTTCCGGTAGTAGGTCTAAGACATTCCCATTTGGGAAAGTAATAGATGGATGGTTAAAACCAATATATGATAGAGTGCATCATATAGTGAAAGACTCATGGGACTTTTTGGGAAGATTAAAACCAGAAATTTGGAAGGAAGGGTTAGTGTTTGTAACCACTAATATGGTGGATTTGTTCTCCTGCATCCCAAAGGAAGAAGGATTAGAAAGGTTTAGTAACAGTATTCAGAAGTACATGAACTTTGAGTGGTAAAAGACTAGTTTAATTTGTGAGTTTATGTCTATTGTACTGGATTTTAATTACATCTGGTTTGAAGTTGAATACTATAGACAAAAAAGCGGGGTAGCCATGGGGGTGGTGTGTGCCCCCATATATGCAAATATGGTGTTACTAGACTGGGAAAGTGAATATATTTTGGACAGTAAGTGTATATGCTGCGCTAGGTTTTTGGATGATATTTTTATTTTATGGGATGGTACAAGTGAAGTAGATGCATTTGTGAAGTATTTGAATGACATCAGTAGCTATTTAAAATTCACCCATAGTAGTAGCACGACAGGGATAGCATATTTAGACACCTTTGTTTCGAATGGGGCAGCAGGATTTAAATCCAGAATATATAGAAAAGAAACCTTTAGCAACTCATATTTAGAATACACTAGTCACCCAGCAAGTCAAAAAAGGGGCATCATCAAGGGTCAGTGCAAGTCAAAAAAGGGGCATCATCAAGGGTCAGTGCAAGTCAACAAAGGGGCATCATCAAGGGTCAGTGCAAGTCAACAAAGGGGCATCATCAAGGGTCAGTGCAAGTCAAAAAAGGGGCATCATCAAGGGTCAGTGCAAGTCAAAAAAGGGGCATCATCAAGGGTCAGTGCAAGTCAAAAAAGGGGCATCATCAAGGGTCAGTGCAAGTCAAAAAAGGGGCATCATCAAGGGTCAGTGCAAGTCAAAAAAGGGGCATCATCAAAGGTCAGTGCATAAGAGCTGCGAGAATGACGTCTGATTTTAATGAAATGAAGAAAGAGTTCGAATAAATAGGAATATTTGGAGAAAGGGGTTATCCCAGATATTTACTAGATGATGTCACTCAGTATGTACTGAGAGAATGGGGGGAAAACACAAACCACTTCTTGGTATTGGGGATGGAGAGAAACAGGGGAGAACATGAGAATGAAAATTCCTACCACAGGGCTTGTGTAGTGGGGTTCAGTCCATATGCTGAGGAGATAAAGAAAATAATGAGATGAAACTGGAACATTCTAAGAAGTGACAACTTGGTTTACAGTAAAGTGGGCACAGGGCCGATGTATGTTTACAAGACTGGGTCTAACCTAAAGAATAGGTCTGAGGGAGTGAAAGGCAGAATAAAGGGTGACACTGGAGACGGGTGCACCAAAAAATGTGGTCAGTGTCAGCAGGGTAAGGAGATTATAGAAGAGAAATCAATTACATTATGGGACATCAACCACACTAGAGTAAGGTTTAAGAAAGGGTGTTGCTTATACCAACACGTCGTATACTTGGCCAAGTGTGTGGCATGTCCGAGTTATTGTGGGCAAGACAGACAGACAATTGAGGACCAGGATATATGATCATACCTACTGTATAAGGAAAAAAGATAAAAACAATCCCCCTGATTTATGACGCTCGGCGCAAGGCTGGCGTAAGGCTTGCACCGGCCGTGCGGCGTAGATGTGGAGTAGTCACGCCATATGCATATTAATGAAGGCACGCAGCCGCCACAGCCACGTGCATAGGAAACGTGCACGAGTGCAAGGGGTGTATCGAAGTTGTGCAGGGAGGCGTATCAATGTCGGCTTTTGAGGAGCAACCTAAACTGCTGAATATTATATTCCACCAGCAATACTAATCGTACCTATCAGTGTCCATGGAGACTGAAACGTATGCAAAGCATAGTCCCTGCAAACAGAAAATGAAGACTCAAACACAAATGCACGGTATGGAATAACGGGTCCCTACCCATGAACAAATTACAGGAAAACCGTGTGCCTGTAGTCCAACATAGTGTAGATAGCTATACCATGTGGAAGTGAAACTTATCAGATGTTAGCGCGCCGCCAGTAGGTACGTCCAGTCCAACGGAGAGGGTCACCAGCTGACCCATAATTTGAGGGAGGGAACATAGCTGTGCAGATGTGTCCATAACAAAATACACGAGGAGAAATTTAGATATAGGTAGTGACCGTATGTCTGAATCATATCCCATAAGCCATGTAATAGTCACATACAAAAGCTATGTCCATATTTCACATACCAAATGTGATAGGAAATAGCATACGCATGTAAATGAAACAGAAGGAGCATATAAACGAGCCATAACAACACGGACACATATAGGCTGAAAGGAACAGTATGATCCATACCATCGACCAAGATTACCACCTGTCCCACTTTGCGAGCGACAGTCCCTCTGTGGGCAGATGTGTCCTGACACAAACATGTAAAACTGGCAAATGTCCAGAGAATATAGGACATAATTCCTCCGTAGACATCATGCAATAGTTGCATTAAACATATTTCACTGGACGTATAATACATAAATGTCATAACAAACAGAATAAGATACCGAAATGCTACAAGAATAAGCTTTGATATAGGCAAGAATTGTAAGTTCTATCTGCCGAACTGACCGTGGGTATGTGTCGGCCTGTAAAATATGCTGTGTTCACCGCAACTGTCACAGTAGGGTTGCCACCCTTACAAATGGCCAAAGTGGGACATGTTTGGTACAGACATCAGACTGTACAGGCCGACACATACCCACGGCCAGTACAAAGGACAGAACATAACTGTTTTGCCTACAGAAAAGCGTATTCCTGTAGCATTTTAGTTGCTTATTCTGTTTCTCATAACAGTCAGGTATTTCAGATACAGAATTAACTGTTTAATGCAACTATCACATAAAATATCAGAAATATGTTTGTCCTAAAATCTCAGGACATTTGCCATGTTGACAAGTACATGTCAGGACACAACTGCCCAAAGAGGGACTGTCCCTCGCAAAGTGGGACAGGTGGTAACCCTATGTCACACTGTGGCCAATTGAAAAGGTGGAAACACAACCGTCGACTGTGGGGAGGCAATGTCCACAATGGTCAGACATGTGTAAGGAATAGCTTGGACATAGGAAAAGGTGCCATCCTACCAATGAGTAGAACAGGCTGGCAAACTCAGGAAGTCAGCTATATAATCCAAACGTGTATGTGACACAGTCGAATGGGTAGTACCCGGATACACCAACCAAGTAATGAAAGTGAAGTAAGGGCGTGTACCTATGTGCGTGAGGTATAGCATGTGGAAAGCAAACATGGCAGGGTAGTCCACACAACCATAAAGGTACCCAACACATGTAGAGTAGTCAATGTGTAACTCTGGCTGTGTCATGGGCCAACAACTAAAGTAGTGCTCTATGGGGTGTGAGTAATTTGCGTGTGAGGGGTGTGTGTTTAATGGTAAATTCCTCAAAGGCGATACTTGTGTCGTATGCAGAAAAGGTGAACCGGAGGTGTGTGAGGGGGCAGCGGGTGAAGTGGAAAGAAACACAACCTCATGTAGAAACAGCTGCAAGACAAGCAGACAGGCCATAGTGTAGAACACAATCCCACAAACATATAAATATGGAAATATGCGAGACAAATGTATAGATACGGCACCGTCACGTACCCATAGATGGGTCCTGATGGAACTGGCCATAACAAATGCAACACACCTGGATGCATAATAGCCTACCCAGCATACCCTCCACAACACACAACCTGCCACCATACCAGAACGTCCACCAAATCCAGCCATACTTGGTCCACTGGTTTGTTGCAGAAACAGCTACACACAGTGACCCCTATGCATATGTAGTAGGTATTGTCACCCTAGGCAGTGTCAGGATTGCAAACCATGTATCCCCTGCAGGTAAAACCCCCTGCACATTTCCATGCAGCCACAAAAATCTTCGTTATCTAACTTGTTTTGGTTTTGACCAATTTTTGGGATATCCCTCACGGGATGACCAACTTGTGTAAATAGTAGAATGGGTATGATGACATGATGTCCAATCCAGTAGATATCTGGACACAAGTCAGAACGTGCAGTGGAGGTCCATGACACTGTCCAGCCCTAAGTGGGCATGCATAACCTACCACCCAGGATAAAATACCTTCCCGTGACGCACGTATCCAGACAGGAATAATATAATGCACACATTTGCAAAGTGGAAAACGGCATGAGGGCGAGGAAGACACTATGTAAACAGGTCAACCCTGATCAAGTGTGAGGGACACTGACTATGTGCAGTCGTGACTGACCATACCTGTCAACCTGTGTAAGCAAGATATCTGGACAAAGCCATGAATATAAGTGAGACAAAGGTCCAAAATCAGGGACAATCTGTAAACATATCTCTTAGAAACATAGAATTTGATAGAATAACAGTTTGCACATTGGCATTAATGTCTGGAATATGAAGTCTGAAACCCAACTGTCTGTCAGCACGTTCCAACTGCAGTCTTTAATGCTGAGAGTTTATTTCCTAATTTACTTTAATAGTCACATAAAATGGTTATTTTATATATGAATCCTCAATATGTTATGTGAGGTAGCATAAGCTATTCAAATGTTACTAGAATAAGCTATTATATGTACAACAAAGGTTAAATTTCAGTACTATGCACGGCTGTAGGTATGTTTTGTCCTGGAAAATCTGACATCTCTACAGAACATGTCCCACTTTGGGCAGTCAAAAAGATGGCAACCCTAAGAATGACCACAGGTTCACCCCACAGTGTTGGTGTGTGCCTCCGACAATCTGCACCAGTGTGGTAAATAGCTGAGGATTGACGTCACTAAATAATGAGAAATATCCTGAGTATAAGACTCCACAACCTGCAGAAAAGTCATGCTAATGCAAAACCTAGCATTATATCAACGTTCTAAGCTTGTAAGAGCAATCATTAAAATGTGTCCCTAATTGTCCCCCCATCATGTAGGTTTTGCACAGGTTCGGTGCTCTAACAGGTTGAGAGGTACATATTTGCAGGAACAGCCCTTCACACTTGTGTAATGTACAGCTGCATACCTGTAGTCACTTCATGTCCAAAAATAATAATCCCCGTATGACTGTATACAGGTAATAGTCAATTGTGAATGGGAACACCCCTCACCGTGGAGTATGGACTATAACAACTCCACCCATAATATGTAACGCCAACAGAATAAGCTGCTGACAGGTGCCCAAACACCTGTGTCTATAAACACAGGTAAAACTTCAAAATAGGGAGATAATCCCTGTCCATATGCTTTGTCTGACATTTGACCTCGGCCAGGGAAGTTCCGTTCACCAGGTGGACAAGCCTAAACCCAGATCACTACATGAACACCCTGACAATCAAAGAACTGTATGTGGCTGGACTATATGCCTTGGTGTTCTGCATATCCTCGGAGTGATTAACAATGCAGCTGGAGTCCACAGCAGTAGGCAATAGGGAATGTGTAATATGTAGTACCGCCTTCTTCACAGCAGGAGAATGGATGCCTGTGTCATAGGTGAAGCGGTGAGGCATATGTTGATGTAGCTAAGTACTATGGGTATGCATATGAATGAGGGAGAACACCAATAGAATAGTGGTTCCGGTATCCGGTCAACGTGAATGCAGTCCCGGTTGACCTACGACCACTGCACATATAACTTGAAAGTGTAATGAAAGCGTTCATGTAGTACACACATTTAAATATGTAAAGGTGAACATGTGTTTCGCAGTAGTCCGTAAACTGGAATACAGATATGTAACTGTTACGGTCAGAATTATGAAATTCACAGAAGCACAATTATCTATGAAACACATGTAACCCACAATAAGGATATGCAAGTGCGCCTGCGCGTGTGTAATCTGCTCACAGAATAGAGAATGAATGGTGTTTTCCCCACGTTCTATGTACATGGCTCATACCTGTTAAACCCGTAAAGTACAAAACCGGACAAAGCCATGACAAAAACTGGTACAAATAGGGACAATCCCCAGATATTGCCCTAACAAACATAGAAAGTGGATAGAATAACAGGTGTGTCACTAGCATGGATTCTCTGAAGGGTATGAAGTCGTAACCTGAAATGTTTGTCATTATTTACCAACATCAGTCTTTAATGATATGCCACTAACTTGACAGATAGACACAAGGTTATGAAAAACGGGCCAAAGATAAGAGGCAAACAGCTGTACATGCAGCAGAAATCTGTACAGTTGAAAGATATGATATGGAGATATATATACACATATATCCACAGACATAAATCCAAAGCAAATTACGAGATGAGGAATGTACAGACATATGTATATATGTACATATAGAAATTTATACACACATGATACATGAATAGATATATACACAACAAACATATGTCCCTGTACATATAACACATGTACATAAATAGGTCACGGTATAGCTAATATGGATAGACAGACATGCATGAAAGGAGAATACACCAATGGTTTCCAAACCATTGCCCGGAAAGTACCAGTGTGACAGGGCCTGCAAGTTCTACATGTTAAACATGAATATAGGTGTCCTTTGCAGGACCCCAAAAATTGATCCTATACGAAGTGCCAGCCATCATTGATGCAAAAGAAGTCACACCTGCAACTACGATATAGGTGTACATGCAACAGTAGCAGGTGCAAGGGTAATAACACATGGATCAATTGAATATATGACGTACGAGCTGATATCCGCAGAGTGGGGAGTGCTCGGAAGTGTCCTCACACTTTATTATCGCTCACATTAAACATGTCTAATGGGTACTGTGGAGGTGTGTCAGGTATGGGAATCATGGGCATGCAGAATTGGGCCAAGGTGTTGGTTGGCACAGATCTATTAGGTACACCCCATGGGCGTGATCAATATACTTATGTGGGTATAGCACACGCCTACATTCTCCAAAAAGTTACAACCCATCTACTGGATATTGTGTAAACCATTGGGGGAAGACGTAGGGACCTATATCAGTGTCATGTAGGAGATTATCATGGATGGACACGCATACGACCAAGATGGTAACCATACCAGCCAGAATGTCAGAATAAGACAGCTGGACTAAGGCATAGTACACGACAGACAAATAGGGACTATATTAAATATACCTCAGACAAAGTCAGACCGTTGATAGAATAATTGCGTAGTCAGGAATACGAATGTTATGAGAGTTAGTAATCATGAAGTAGAAATGTCAGTCATGATTACCTAACCGCACAGTCCGTCATGGCTTGCCAGCAATCTACCAGAAAGGCACATTATCATGACAAATGTAACAGAATCATAGGTCAAACCCCAGGGCGTATACACATAATGTGTACAGGTGAGAGGTATGAAAGTAACCCATCCTAATGAAATGTACAGAACTAGTGATACTAGGTGGACAGGTGAGAAGAAAGACGTCAGGACAAATGACAAAATATGTACAAGTTATAAGCATATTTGTCCACAAATGTGAATTACAACGTATTGCCTGTGAAAGTCAATGTGGAAGGTCAATAGACTCAAAAGACATGTGTCCCTCAGGGTGTCATGCAGTGTCACCGATACAGTGTCCAGTCCCCCATACTCGTACGTGAGCTCTGCCACTGACGGAAAGTGCAAATACCGGGGTACACATAAAGTACATAATGGAATAATTAGTGTGGATAAGCACCTGTTGGCCTGTGTGAGGAATATAACCCAGTGGGTGGGTGTGTCCTGCAATAGGAATGTAATGGTAACTGGCCTGTGATGGCACCATGTATTGTGTGTATTGGCATACAGAAATTGATGTCCAGTATCAGAAACATACCTCGCAACTGTACGAATGTGCAGATGTATGCCTCATATGTGTGATGTGTTCCTCTCACAATCTGTACCTGTCTGCCAAATACCTGAGAACTGACGTCATTAAATAATGATAAACATATGTGTTTAAGACCCCAAATCCCTCAGAAAGGCCATACTAATGCAAAACCTATAATACTGTCAACTATCTACGTTTGTAAGAGCAATATGTAGAATCTGCCTCTATCTGTCCCCCCATCATGTTAGGATTTGTACAGATGTTTTGCACTAGGAGGTTGATAGGTATGATCTGAAACAGATACATGTCTGAGGAAACAGCATTATCGACTGCAAGATAACTCAGAAGGTATGAAAAGCGCTGAAGTAGGAAGTTCATCCGCAGGTATGTGCTGACATGTCAAATGACACAGCAGTCTACAGGAAGTACCTATAGGGTGTCACCTCTACCAATGATGACAGTGGGACATACCCACAGCCATGCATACACCACAAATAGACATAGCACACAGCAAAGCCTAGGCCATGATACACGACGCCTTCGGCATTTATGGATTGAGTGAGAGTACCACAAGGAAAGATGACTGCCAGGCTATTCAGCAAACACCCGCAGGGGTGTGAAAGACTGCCCGTAACACGAACATTGCACGAACAATGTTGGGATTTGCAACATACCCCATTTGTATGTGTAAGCTATGCAAATGATGTAATTATAGGGTTGCCAACTTTCCAAATGGCCAAAGTGGGACATTTGTGCTACAAACATCAGATTTTGCAGGGCAAAACATACCCACGACCAGTACAAAGGACAGAACTTCAGATGTTTGCCTGAATAAAAGTTTATTCTTGTAGCATTTTTGTTCCTTATTCTGTTTCATATAACATTTAGGTGTTTCAGATACAGAATAACTGTTTTATGCAACTATTACATACAATATAGAAAATAATTTTGTCCTAAAATCTCAGGACATTTGCCATTTTCTCACAATATTTTGCAGGACACAACTGCCCAAAGAGGGACTGTCCCTCACAAAGTGGGACAGGTGGTAACCCTAACTCACGCGATACATGAAACAGTAAGCTGTCTGTGCAAGAGCAGAGTTATGTGCAGAAATGTACCCGGATGTTATGCGACTAACGTTTTGCACATTGCTAAACAGAGCAATGACAGCTGCAAATGCAGTATGAATACAGTCGAAGAAGCATGCCAATGTCCAAGTCCAAGGCCAGTGGTGGCTTTGTCCATTGGATATCAATGAACCAGTAGTTGTCCTCCCCCGATCCCTGGTGTGGAAGCGTAGCGCAGCGCCACGAGAACGCACTGCGCTTCAACAGAAGACATATGGACAATATACATACAAAATGTAGGTTTAGTTAGATGTTAGTATGCCATGCAGATGAATGGCAAGCCGGAGACAACATGGCTACTGCGTACTGGTACCTATGTGTGGAAGCGCTCTGTCAGAGATGTAACGAAAAATTTGTAGGCAATGTGAGGCAAGTGAGGCTGAGGATAGTGAATCACAACATGTCATGCCATATGGGCCAAGCCTCTACAGTGTAGTGTAGGTTAAGAGGACTATTAGAGTAGAAGATAGGTGACAACAGGAGTGTGTATGTACAAAACACTGTAACCTCACCAGAGCAGTGTCACATGTGTGCTGTCAGTACTCAGTGGAAGAGGCGTGTCATGAGCTATCCCAGGGAACGTCAGGAGACTGACGGCATACGCCATGGATACCACCGATGTGACCTGCAAACCTGCCCACAGTGTGTCTGCGCCCGTGCGTGCCAGTAAGCCCGAGTAAGTATGTGTGCGTGCGTGTTAGCCTGTGTGCGCGTGTGGAAGAATGAGTAAGCTAGTGTATGAATGGTGAAGCCCGTGTAATGTCGTGTATGCATTTGTAAGCAGGTATACATGTGTACTACACACATCACACACGTACTGCACACACAGACACACATGCTGCCAATACTACACACATCAGTGAAATGGCACACGGATGGAGACTACATCATCAGAGGTAACAGTGCTGTAAACTATGCTACAGTGATGGTCATAGCTGCAATGCATCATGCCTGCTGAAGTAAACCTGGAAGTAACACACTGTGTGTTAACAGCATGCTAACATCAATACAGTGGAATAAAGCCACTGTGTGCAGCAGCATCAGGCTAGTCAGATCCTGCATCAATGTTACACATCACAGGTGACATCATATGCACAGGGTGTGGTGTTAACATGTCCAGAGCTGTCATGGAGCCATCCAATGTACACGTAGATGTGTGTGTGTGAGGGACAATGGTTATTGCATGGCCCAATGGTGGTGCAATGGGTGTGTGTATGTGATAGCCGTAGCTGTTTGTGGTAAGTGTGTGTGTCTGCATATACACAGGTACAGCATGTGTCAGCCATATACAGGAGGTTGTGGGACAGTCACAGACCATACCTGCCAGGCTGTAGAGATCCCCATTACTGGCCATGGACACCCCTCCATGCATCCAACAAAACCCAGTCCTGCACCTGTCAATGTCTACACATACAGTCCTGGGATCTGTACCACAACCTGTGGATAAACGTGTGTCTGTAATGTTAACCTGGGGTGCATAGACTTGACAGTTACTACAGACGGATATGAGCCATACTCACACTCCAATGTAATAACCACCACTGACTGTTTCCGAGATCTGCATACGACCACTCAAAAATGCTGCACTAACATTGTTTCCAATGCCCGTGTAATACCCAGCAACACAATAACCGGTCACTACACATGTATAACCCACGATCACAACAGCACACAGTATGTGCACTATCACAGAGCCATAGCAGATGTACATACATCCAAGGTGTTCACGTACAGACAATGCAGCACAGTCAAGAGTGATAATCCCAACATACATATCTATATACAATATATATATATATATATATATATATATATATATATATATATATATATATAGCTATATACATACATCTCTCTCTCTCTCTCTATATATATATATATATATATATATATACATATATATATGTAGATAGATACATACACACATACACACACACACACACACGTGGCAGGGTTGGGAGCAGAACATAAACGTAAGCACTGTACCACACGACAGCATTACGCAGTTATAAAACGCGCTACCGTGATCAATGGATCACATGATTCACACAGGCACACGTCTAGCCTGCAGACAGCAGCATCAAAGGCAAAGACGCCGCACAGATGTTATGGAGAGTGAATACTGTCAAAGCAATGTACTGTTGTCATGCAGCTGGAAACACACACACACACACACACACACACACACACACACACACACACACACACACACTTGGCAGGGCTGGAAGTCGAACATACACCTAACACACTACAGCATGACGCATTTACAGAACGTGCTACTGATATTACTAAGCACAGCAGTCCCAGAGGCAGACATCTAGGTGCGTGTCATCATCCGCAAAGGCAAAGACGTCGGTAGCAAACTGCTGTGGTGTGCGGCATCTAAAAGCAAGACTGAGTCCCCAGGTGGATGGGAGCATGCGTGCAAACACACACACACACACACACACACACACACACACACACACACACACACACACTTGGCAGGGCTGGGAGTCGAACATGCACCTAACTACCCTAACACACTACAGCATGACGCATTTACAGAATGCGCTACCGAGATTACTGAACACAGCTCTCCCAGAGGCATACTTCTAGGTGGGCGACATCATCCGCAAAGGCAAAGACATTGGTAGCAAACTGCTGTGGTGTGCGGCATCTAAAAGCAAGACTGAGTCCCCAGGCGGACGGGAGCATGCTCGCAAACACACACACACACACACACACACACACACATACACACTTGGCAGGGCTGGGAGTCGAACATACACCTAACTACCCTAACACACCACAGCATGACGCATTTACTGAACGCGTTACCAAGATTACTGAACACAGCACTCCCAGAGGCATACTTCTAGGTGGGTGACATCATCCGCAAAGGCAAAGACGTCGGTAGCAAACTGCTGTGGTGTGCGGCATCTAAAAGCAAGACTGAGTCCCCAGGTGGATGGGAGCATGCGTGCAAACACACACACACTTAGCAGGGCTGGGAGTCGAACATACACCTAACTACCCTAACACATTACAGCATGACGCATTTACAGAACGCGCTACCAAGATTACTGAGCACAGCACTCCCAGAGGCATACTTCTAGGTGGGTGACATCATCCGCAAAGGCAAAGATGTCAGCAGCAAACTGCTGTGATGTGAGGCATCTAAAAGCATGACTGAGTCCCCAGGCGGATGGGAGCATGCGCGCAAACACACACACACTTGGCAGGGCTGGGAGTCGAACATACACCTAACTACCCTAACACACTACAGCATGACGCATTTACAGAATGCGCTACCGAGATTACTGAACACAGCACTCCCAGAGGCATACTTCTAGGTGGGTGACATCATCCACAAAGGCAAGCATGCCGATAGGGAATATATAGAGAGTGAGCAGTCTGAAAGCATATTACTGTCCCAAGGTAGACGTAGACAAACACACGGCAGTGGTGTGATCGGGGCAACCAAATATCTACGGAGCACTACAACAACACTATGTAGATACGGGAAGCACCACAGACAGTACACCCTTCAAGACAGCAATCAGTGTGTTCAATGTAGGCATCCATTGTGACATTGAAAATGGACACCTGCTGCCTGGATGACCACCATCGCTATACAGGATGTCAATGGCCATGCCCACATGCTTAGTATCACACGTCTGTTTGGAAAGTACTGTGTGTCCATTTACACAACGGCGTACTGGGCATGCTCACACACTTAGCAGTTGCAAAGGGCCGTCTTGCATGCATGCACACGGATTCTAAACACAGAAGGGCGCAGTTTGGAATGTACTGTGTGTCTATCTACACAATGGCATACTGGGCATGCTCACACACTTAGCAGTTGCAAAGGGCCATCTTGCATGCATGCATGCACACGGATTCTAAACACGGAAGGGCGCAGTTTGGAATGTACTGTGTGTCTATCTACACAATGGCGTACTGGGCATACTCACACACTTAGCAGTTGCAAAGGGCCGTCTTGCATGCACACGGATTCTAAACATGGAAGGGTGCAGTTTGGAATGTACTGTGTGTCCATCTACACAACGGCGTACTGGGCATGCTCACACAGCAGTTGCAAAGGGCCGTCTTGCATGCACATGGATTCTAAAGACGGAAGGGCATAGTATGGTATTACTGTCCCCATGTACATGAAGGCCACTCACATGTATTGACCAGTACACACTCAGGAGCTATCACAGATGTCTCAGGTGCATATCACAGAGGTACACACCACAATCTACAATGTAGCCCTCCGACATCACCATGTCATTGGACCAGCAATACACAGCCATACATTAACACAACACCATGTGACTCATGACCAGTGAACTGTACATAGGTCTACAGCAACTGTGCAGACTACACATGTACTGACAGGGTTCCATCATGTGTTATGCATTGCAATGATACCACTGTACATAACCAGGTCAGCTCTACACATACCAGGGACCCTGGGTCTTACACAGCTGTGACAGATGACTGTCGCTGTACACCAACGAACACACATGTTAGGCTATGTCATACATGTAATTGCAGTGGATATGTGCATGGACCACACACACGACACATATGTACATAGCATAGCTTTTGCTGTCCTCCATGCAGACAAGTGGCTACAGAAATCATACGCACGCAAATGGAAGGTGGGTCCATGGCTGTTGAATGCTAACAGTACATGAGGCAGCAATGTTGACCGAGGACCCATTCCGTCTGTACTAGTTACCCATGACACCCATCATATCATACAACAGTCCATGTATGTATGTCAACACACATGTCCACCAATTGCAATGCATACAAACATGGCTACATGATAGGCATGTAGGACCAACACACATGTACAATCTGTAGTGTGCATGCAGCTACCATGCATGTGCAGTAGCTGATGTAAGTAACTAATCTGTGCCTAACTACAACATGCAGTTGCAATGCAGCCCCATCATTGACACCTGTATATGGTGACATACTGACAGTATGGTAGGATGTACAGCAGGTATGGATGGATGTGTGTACATAAAGTGGTGATCCACCTGTATAGATGGATGTTTGCCGGGGACGGCTCACAGATGTGTCACACGCCATCCTACCATTACATGTTTGTTGCATTATATGTTATCTATTATATATTATCTGCACTTAAAGTTTCATTTAGTCGAAAATTGGTCGAAAGTTGTTGTTTGTTTGTTAAATTTAACTGTTGAGGTTGCCCACTAAAGTGTGCCAGCCTGTGTAACTGATTTATTACTGTTTCCTGCATTTCTGTGTGCTTTCTATCTCAAAACAAAAAAAAATCCTTGTTTTCCCGCCTCTCCTCGACTAGTTTAGACCAGTATACAGGCTTTGCTGTATTCTGGGCTGTGGTGTAGTTCCTGTGTTGTCCATTGACTTACTTGGATAGAAGGAAGTTTCTTTGCTCACCAGTGGGAGTGGGGAGCCTTGAGCAGCCTATCTGTCCCTGAAGGAGTGACCTCAGCACAAGAGCTTGTAGTAATTGGTTGTTTTGGACCATTTCTAGCTCTTTTGAAGTTCCCTGTTTAAAATCCACCTCTGAGCATTTTTATCTGGCTATACTACTCAGAAACAGCTCCTCGTGGTCCTGCAGAGTGGTCCTAGCAGCAGAGAACTGAGAAAAGCGACTACATTCCTGATTTAAGTATTTTTTGCTGTTTTTTTACCTGAAATACCTTCTCTTGCTTACTTTGAACAAGCTTAAACTGTTTTTTTAGCTGTTTGTTGCATTATATATTATCTACACTTAGTTTCATTTAGTCGAAAATCGGTCGAAAGTTGTTGTTTGTTTGTTAAATTTAACTGTTGAGGCTACCCACTAAAGTGTGCTAGCCTGTGTAACTGATTTATTACTGTTTCCTGTATTTCTGTGCTTTCTATCTCAAAACAAAAAAAAAAACAAAAAAAAATCCTTGTTTTCCCGCCTCTCCTCGACTAGTTTAGACCAGTATACAGGCCTTGCTGTATTCTGGGCTGTGGTGTAGTTCCTGTGTTGTCCATTGCCTTACTTGGATAGAAGGAAGTTTCTTTGCTCACCAGTGGAAGTGGAGAGCCTTGAGCAGCCTATCTGTCCCTGAAGGAGTGACCTCAGCACAAGAGCTTGTAGTAATTGGTTGTTTTGGACCATTTCTAGCTCTTTTGAAGTTCCCTGTTTAAAATTCATGTTTGAGCGGCTTTGCGTGATTGTGTGCATAGCGCAGCGCCGGTTAAACAAGGTTAAACTTTTTCTGGCTCCGTCAAGTCTTCTCTTCAAATGTTCCCTTAAGAAAGCTCTACTCTTATAATAATCAGTCTACTCGCTTTATTATAAGCCTAGCACTTGTTCTCAAAACCTTTCTTCTAAGTAAGCACTCTCTAACTAAAGTAAGCACTACATCCACCTACCACCCCTGTGAGTACCCACTTCCCTTAAAGGCACAGCACTCCCTTATAATATTCTAGCATATCAAGTGGTAGATTACTAGCTTCCTCTCCGGTTCAGCTGGTTAATCTGGGAATCTTGAGACAATGCTACAATTGTCTCATGTACACAGACAACCCTCTCCTCCTCCCAACAAACACAAATACATGTGAGAGATGCAACTATATAGCCAAACTGGAGGCTGAACTCTCTCAACTCAGGACTGGCAAGACCAGACAGGAGGAGAAGGTAACCACACACACAGCAAACCCAGTCCCACATAGACCTACCACAACTGCAAACCAAACACATAATAACACAAAGACATACTCGGAGGCTCTAGCAAAAAACTTACCAAAACAACAGAGGCTCCCAAAGCAGACATCCAAAAATCCACCACCTCAAAACATAACACATGCAACACATACTTCAATAAATCAGTGTGTCAAACAATCACAGCCCTTAAGGCCAAACACCATGCCTGATACACTAGTAATAGGTGACTCTATAGTCAGACACACTGACGTTCCACTTACCAGGCTGAACAAGAAGAGGGTAATGGTGAGCTGCCTATCGGGAGCTAGGATCCGCCACATAACACACGCATTCAGGTCACTCCAAAGCAAGTACAAATATGACTCCGTCATTGTCCATGCTGGCGTGAATGACCTGAGACGTACTTCCCTGGACTACATGAAAAGAGACATAGAGGAGCTCTCCGATTATGTAGCCCAGGCTGGTATGACCCTGACCCTGAGCAGCATCTTGCCCTCACCAAGAATGATGCCACAATACAAAGACAAGATGATCAGCTTTAATAATTGGCTCAAATACTGGTGTCATTCTAGGGGGATCCAATGTCTGCTTGGGATGACATGCTGGACAAGCCACGCTGCTTCACAAGGGATGGCTTGCATCTGTCACCACTGGGCTTCCGGATATTGGCTAAGGCTCTTGCCACCCCCATAGTGCCTTTTTTAGGCAAGGCTCAAAAGACAAACCAACCTCCTTAGAAAACAAAAATGGAAAAAAATTAAGGGTAATGCTGCTCAACGCCAGAAGTCTAAATCTCAAGATGCAGGCTCTCGAAGCACTCCTCAGTATGGAGAACATCGATGTCTGTGCAGTAACCGAAACCTGGTTCAAGGCTCCTGAGAGCACCCCCAGCGCTACCAGGCTATACCTCGTATCATGCTTTTCGGCCCCAAAACTCGGGCCAAACCAAAAAGGGAGGGGGAGTGTCCATATTCATCAAGGACACCCACACCTCCAGGTTAGTGGCAACACATGAAGCATCAGAGACCATCCAGGTGCAACTAACCATAGGCAAAACTGCTATACAACTGGTAGCATGTTACAGACCACCCTCCCAATCTCAGGAACCCCATTCAGCCTTCCTGAAGACATTGGAGGATATGAATGTCTCACCAAACACCATCATATTGGGAGACTTCAACTACCCTAACATAGACTGGGTGCATTATTCTAGCCCAAACACCCTAGCCCAAAGGTTCCTGGAATTCATAAATTCAAATGCAATGGAACAGCTAGTCACCTCTCCGACAAGGGGAGATAATATACTAGACCTGATCATCACAAACATGGGGAAAAAGTGCTCCACACCAGAAGTATACCCCACACTAGTGAGATCTGACCACAAACTAATCACCCTTGATATACATATCCCACCTCCACCCCCAACACAAAAGACTACAGTGAAAAACTTCTCAAAAGCCGACTTTACACTTCTTAAAACTGAGATGGTATCCTTTAAGCCCACTGGGCCAGTGGAAACCACATCCCACAATGCAAAATCCTTCACAAATGCTTTCTACGGACATCTCCAAGAATGCATGGATCATGCAATCCCAAATAAAACCAAGACCTTCTCCACCAATGGCAGGAGTCCTGTCTGGTGGACCCCAGCCATAAACAAATTGTATAACAAAAGAAGGAAGCCACTGCACGACAGAGCAAAATCCCATAAAGAGAAGGCATCTCTGATCAGCACTAGTAGAAAGCTACGTTCTCTCATAAAAACATCCAAGGCCAACTTTGAGAGAAAAATCGCTATGGACACTAAAGATAACCACAAGGCCTTCTTCTGCTATGTTAGAAACCTGGGCGGAAACCCTCAGATATGTTCAGAGTTAGTTCACAATGACAAAAAATACACTGAACCCACAGATATTGCCAACATTCTGGCAGACAGGTTCAGTGCAAATTTCTCCCCTCCCTCACCCCCAAAAGAAGAAATACTTATCCCAGCTGAATGTAACCTCCCTGTCATCTCAGATGTCCAGGTGAGAACCGCCCTCAGCAAAGCTAAAAGCACAGCATAAATGGGACCTGACGGTATCCCGGGTTGCATGCTACGTGAACTCCAAGAGGAGCTAAACCCGCACATAAAAATGCTATTTAACCTTAGCCTTACTACAGGATATGTACCTGAACACTGGCGTACAGCAACAGTAGTCCCACTCCACAAAGGAGGCACCTCTACAGACCCTGGTAACTACCACCTCATAAGCTTAACCAGCCTGGTCTACAAAGCTATGGAAAGAATCATTATGGAACTCATAAACAGAGACATTGGGGACTTACAGACACTTGATCCCACCCAGTTCAGCTTTGTAAAGGGCAGATCCTGCCTTTTGAATCTGGTTGACTTTTTTGAAACAGTCACTAGAGCCATTGACGAGGGCAAAGCAGTCCATGCAGCCTACCTGGACTTGTCTAAAGCTTTCGACACAATACCCCACTCAGGCATCATAAACAAGCTCAACAGCTTAAATGTAAATCCATATGTCACAAGATGGGTTGAAAACTGGCTAAAGGATAGAACCCATAAAGTCAAAATCGCTGGAGCCATGTCAGACTCAAAGCCAGTCACAAGTGGTGTCCCACAGGGCTCTGTCCTGGGACCCCTCTTGTTCAGCATTTATTTCTCAGATGTGAAAGCAAACATGGGAGGGTTGTGGCTGACAAAGTTCACAGATGACTGCAAACTAGGCGCCATAGTTGATACACCAGCTGACACATACATCCTACAGAAAGGCCTCACTGAAATGGACAACTGGTGCCGGAGTCATGGCCTTAAACTAAATGCCAAAAAATGTATAGCCATCCCCTTTGGGAAAAACAAAGTACCCACAAATTATCACATAGACAGTAACCCACTGAGTACAGAAAAAGTAATCAGAGACCTGGGGACCCAAGTCGATAGTGACCTCTCATTTGACACCCACGTTGCCAAAGTGGTTAGAAAGACTTTCTACCTTGCCCACCTTATCATGAAGGGGTTCATATCCAGATCAAAGGAGGTCATTGTACCCCTATACTCCTCCCTTATCAGGCCCATGATTGAGTACAATGCCCCATTTGGTATGTACCTCACCCAGCACTTGCAACAGCTAGAGAGACCCCAAAAGTACCTCACCAAGAGGATCAAGGGTCTTCAACATATGTCATATGCTGCCAGACTAAAGAAACTCCAGCTCTATTCGGTAGCATACTGCCTACTCAGAGGTGATCTGTGCCTGACGTACAAGGCCATGTCCAATCAGGAATTGATGGACATGCTCCACCTCAAAAAATCCAAATCCATGAGAACCACGAGAGCTAAAGATTTAAACCTCAGCACAAATATGAATAGGACATGCTGGAGGGACAGATTCATAACTCAGAGGCTTCCCATACTCTGGAACAAAATCCCAGTTCATGTTAGGCAGAGCCCCTCACTAACTCTCTTCAAGAGAAATCTTGACAAGTGGATGGGAGATCGTAGGTTTACCCCAGGGGTCATCTCTGTGTCACTACTAGACAGAGGCACAGTAAACTAATTCTATTATGTAAGGGGGTCTTCACTGTGTCACTACTAGACAGAGGCACAGTATTCTAAATCTATTCTGTATACTTTTGTACCATTGCATGGGGTGGCGAAAGCCACATCACTATGGCTAGGCTTATAAATGCCCCAGGGCAGATAGCCTAGTACTAAACTATGAAACTATGAAACTATGTGCAAATAGTACGCTATGTTACCGTTACTTGACGGTGTAGACATAAAACCTACACAGCGGTCAGGTGTCACTGACAGTACATCACTTGACACCTGTAACACTTACATCCTCCTGTGTGCATATAGCAGCACAATTGCCAAAGGTAGCGTTGGTACACATAATGCGGCCAATACTGCTGCATGTCTGTCAGACGTATCATCATATAGCAGGTGTATCATTTACAGTACTGTCATGTGTGTTTGCTTGTGTGACTATATATGCCACATATGGTGGGGAATACATCCCAATTGTTACACACCCCTGTAAACTGTTGTAGAGATCTCTACATACTGCAGTGTGGAAAGCATGACGTAGGCAGGTGTGGTGTGTGTATCACACACATCAGCTTTCCATATGTGTATGACATTTGTGGTCTCCACAGTGTGTGTGTGTATGTAGGTATGTATGGCTGTCTGGTGCATGGAGTGAGGGTGTATGCTACCATACAGAACACACAGGATCCCTAACCCCTCATGGTGATGCAGTCCACTACCCTGTTGATGCCATCAGTCTCAGCTGCACTGGCTACCTGTACATGTTCTTTCTCTGTGTCGCGTAGTGTGGGTTCACAGTACTGTGACAGTGATGACCACATAGGCAAGGGTCCTCACCTCAACACTATGGGGTGTGCATTATAGTGTTGTTGACCCCGTGAGTGTGAGCATGTTCCTGTAATGTGACAGGGTATTACTGCTATACAGTGAGACCTCATGCTATCAAGTGGCCTCTAACATTATCATTGGCCAGACTGCTGTGTACAACCCCTGCACCATGTCAACATACCTGTGATGTGACCTGGTATGGATGTCACGTCTCTAGCCACTGTAGCCTATTAAACTGCCCACATGCTTCTGGATCAGTATATGTGCGGACATCCATGTTATGTTAGACTTTCCAGCAGTGAGGCTGAGGCTATGCATAGCATGCTGATATTGCCATATGTGCCTGTGAGTACTCCACAGTTACACATGGGAGACTGCAAACAGTGCTACCTGTAGGCACATGCAAGTAGACCATAAAGAGGGAACCAGGGCATCATTACCAACATGTTGTTACTGTTGTTACTGAGACACATACTGTGAACATATAACAATGCATGCTAAACCTGTACTACATGGTATGTCTGGTGTGTGTCAACAGTACACAACTAATGTAATATACACGTCTCTCACTATTCACACACAACTAATGTAATATACACTTCTCTCACTATTCTTACACAACTAATGTAATATACACTTCTCACTATTCTGTTCACCCTGTGCATCAGACCATTTGAGCATGTCCCTGCACCAATGGTGTGGATGACAGGGATGCGGCACAGGCTTCATCATATGCACAGGGTGATAATGTTTGCCAGGGGCATAGGCTGCACCAATGGATGACATCTTGTGTGTGGGTAAGGTCCAGTGATATGACTGGACATGTCTGTTCAGTATGCATGTGGGTGTTGTGGTGCCCTACAGATGTCTTTGCTGTGTTTGTGTATGTGTGCACACAGTTCTGCCTTTTGTGAGGCCTACACAGGGTATTATTGACAGCTCCAGATTGTACAGACCAGGTTGTACAGCTCACTGTGTCTGGCCACGGCCACGTGACCTGTGCCTGCCAGGGGTTGCACGGGCACTACTAGGCAGAGGTACAGCTTGGCTACTGTCCAATGACACATGTCCACTGGAACTGTGTCCCCACTGGGAATGTCCAGGGCCACGTCCACGTGGCCTGCTGTGTCCTGGTGTGGACAGACCACTGCTACTGCTACCAGCACTATGGGAGTGGGCATGTGAGGTGGCATGCTCACGTTGATCTGCACTAGTTGGTGTAGCTGGCCTATGTCCACATGGCCTATGCCTCACTCCTACCAGATGTTCCAGCACAGACAGCTCACGCTCGCGGATTGCATTCCACGGTCAAGGATTCCGACCATGTCACCCAATCGCCTGTCCAGAACATCAGCAATCTGCTGTTGAGCATTTGCCAATGCCTGGATGTTGTCATTTAGGGTACGGATAGCAGCCCTCTGCAGCCTCTGCCTTTCTCTGTTCTGCCATTCAGCACATGCCTGTGCCGCCATTACAGTCTGGAATATGTGTCTGGTGATACCAGCTGCTGCACTCTGTCCTGCATGTGCATGTCTGCCAGAGGTCCTCCTACAAGCAGCACCGGCCACATGCCTGTGTGGCACATCTGCAGTCATTACACTGACACCATGGTGTGTAGACACACCTTCTGTAGCCACCACACGTTCCTGTTCCACGCTAACAGACGCTGACTGTCCTTCCTCTATGGCCACTGGTGATGCGGTATGTGTTGGCAGCAGAACTGTGTGCGGGGAAGAGGGGGACATAGCTGGGATGGCAACCATTGGCACAGATTCAGCCTCTGACAACCCTGCCTGTACCTCATGCATATTTTCATCACTGCTAGTATCTGTGGGGACACTAACATCATGATGGACCGCAGGAGGGTAACACACCTACATCACCTGTGAATGCAAAGACTCTAAATTACAATACACACACACACAGGCACACACACACACACACAGACACACACACAGACACACTCACACACATACACACACGCACACAGAGACACACACACAGATACACCATGCATGTGATTTGACAGATGGCATGCAGCATGCCTGTGATACGGCAGAGGGCATGCAGCTCAGACATTAATAGTGTTAGTAAAAATACCTCCCTGGGGTGCACACTACAGCAAGCGGGTGTCATATCAGTAGCCATGCAGTTTACACAATCATGGTAGTATGCATGCATCCCCGTGATATACCATGTGGACCAGAACAGGATAACAGTACACATGGCTGACGTGACCTTGACATGTAATCTGCTGACGTGTGCATTAACATGCATACATGTCTGACACAATGGTGTCCTGACACATGTACAGCATCATAATGGGCATCACATTGCGGTGTTGTCTGTATGCCCTACAGATAGAATGCATGTTTAGCAAATGTGCATGAGCATGGAAGGGTAGTGTGAGCCATCTACATTGCTATACAGTGTGAAGTACAGACACTGTGCCATTGCATCTCATCATGAGGCATCTATATTGCTGTACAATGCATAATATGTACACATTGCATAGCCATAACTGCATGCATACCCATGACATAACTGTGGATTGTGACCCACGATGCTGAGGTGTATACACACCAAACCATGCTGTGTCAAGTGACAGGTCAGTGGAGGACCTACAGATGAAACCCCTGCACAACAACTACAGGGTCTTAGCTGCCTGGCAACCATGTCCACACATAGTGGACATGTCAATTCACCATTTCCCACATGACATTGATGTACCACACACACACGAGGTGCACAGCTAACAGTGATGTCCTACAGCAGCAAGGGAAATGTACAGTATCTGTGGCCTGATGTGGTGTCAGTGTCTGTGGAAACTGTACAGGTGACTACTGTCATGCTATGACACAGTCGTGATGTTCAACAGATCTTATATGGTAGACGTCAGTGACACCTCCACTAGCTGTACACAGGCTTTTAGGATGTCCAGTGTGGCTACGTGTCTCTGGCTATCCCCCATGGCCATGTGTGCACATGTGTTGACCAAATGTGTGTGATGGCCATCTCACATGTTTGTGTTGTCCCATATGACATACACCCATAGATGTCAGATATGTCACCATCCACAGGGCTATGCAGACAACAGGTTGTATGTTTGGTATGTGGGGTATGGGTCATGGGATAGTGTGACAATATTGCAGCCAGAACACTACGTGTCTGGGACATGTCACATGGCACATCACAATGTGTGCACCCAATGCAGGGGCATATAACACAATGGTGACACCTGTGGGCTGCCCATATCACAGCTCACTGTGTGGTACTGTTTGCGTACCACACATGTTGTTCCGCTGCATACTACATATGCCTCCATTGTAGAACACCTCCACTGTTATATGCACAGCTGACCACACATGTAGCAATGACAACTACTGTGGTTTCAAGTCGGTGTATCATTTTGTTTGTATATATTGCACATGGGTGGCCTGAGTGAATGATGGGTGATGTGACCTGTATATCGTGACTGGAACAAACATCAAGTGTGCAACTGTTAACTGGCCACATGGCAAATAGATCTATGCTTTAACATGCCTGATACTGATGACAGTCTCACCTGCAACAGACTCATGTCTGTGCGGCACACCAGAGGTACCTGTATAGGGGTGACACAGCAGTATGAACATTATCCTTGACTGTCTGACAGCCACAGGGTGCACTGTGCATGTTAACACATTCACCTGTATAATAGCATATAGTATGCACATGTGTGCATACACAGGGTAGCATACTGTAGTATGCAGCTTGTGTGTCCACATACCTTGCATATGTTGTTACTTTACATAATGTACAGTGACACATGAAACTAAATGATATAATAGCCATATGTGCAGTACTGACTTACCAGGCAACTCCAGGCTCATTGGTTGGGAGACACCCACCTCCACGATGGCAGCTAGTGCGTGTGGATGCTGTTCTGAGGGTGTCCCCGGACTGGCCAGTAGCTCCTCGGTGTGTGTGAGTGGGGGCTGAGTTGGTGGCCCACCATCTGTTCCACCTTGTTCCCTGGCGATTGCAGTGGCACGCTGTTTTGCATGTCATATCAAGTCCATGCAGTGTCTGCGCACCTGCTAGTAGGTGCGGTTATGGCCACCCACATCGTTCACCCTCCTGCGTAGATCCTGCCACAGGTCGTCCTGCTGCTGGGCATGATGTGGCATATGGCTGAACAACACCTCGTAGGTCTCATGGAGGTACGGGATGAGGACATCATCCTCCTGGCGGCTGTACGCTGGAAGGCGTGTACGAGGCATTATCTGTAAGACATAATGATGGTAACAGGTCACAGTCTCAGAGATGTACAGAGATACTGTTGCACATACATTTCTATGACATCTAGTACATCTGCACAGTAATCTTTGCAAATCATCATGACACTGACATGACTGACGTGTTTGTGTCACACACATGTAACACCCGTTATGCATTGGATATCATCACCATATATGTGTGTCACCTCATTACAGTGTTCATACTCCATGTGAATGCTGTCTTGATGTGGGCATGTCTATTTGCCTGCACTGGTTTTCTTAACTATCTGCACATGCCTGGATGTGTCCACGGTACTGCTGTTGACCTTCATGCTGTGTATATGTCACATATCAGCACAGACACAGCCTTAATGGACTTGAGCAGTGACAATGCACACATACGCATGGACACCTGTACATGTATGTGTTTTGCCATATACATCTACACAGCACTGTACAGCTGTTCAACATCCTGCCACGGATCACCTGTGTTGCACATGTGATAGACATGGGACAATGGCTAGTCGGACGTCATTCGCAGGGATGGTTATCAACGATAGCATGTACGGGCAAGGTTTCCCAGCTGTAACAAACAGCCAGTATGCCACCGCGAGGTGCATCAGTGCCGCATTACTGATCCGGACAGTTGATACTACATCTACCATGCGGCCATCACACCATGTATGACTGCGATGACATGTGCAGCTTTGATGGACAGGGTTGCATGGTTTGGTGGGAGTATGTCACATGTATGGCACAGGGATCTGTCCAGCATGTGGCGATCCTAGTATTAGGACGGTGGCTGTCCATGACGTATGTCTTACAGATCAGGATATGGACATGTAGCATGTCCATCATCATGGTGTAGCAAATGTCTTTATGCAAGGTAGACAGCATGCTGTGTAGTGGAGTTGAGGATTGTGAAGGCTAGTATCGCCCATCCACGCATGGCCATTACCCCTTAAAGGTGATATGTGATCCAATATTGGTCACCCCAATACTGTATATGCCTGTCCAATGATCTCCATGCTCATGGATGGCACCCTGTCATGACATGGGTACCTCGTATGACTACCCAAGGGGCCTGGAGATGTCACCAAGGCAGGGAGGTGTACTGCACAGCACCATCCCTTACACAGTGTCCATAATGTTGACCACAGCCTAGGTGGTAGTTAATGGGTACAGGGATGTTCACCTAGCGGTGACAATGCTGATGTCATCCATCAGAATGTGCACATATGTCACACATCTCACCCACACAGCCCATTCTGTATGTTGTTCACAACACTGACAC
Organism: Protopterus annectens; assembly: GCF_019279795.1. Classification (NCBI taxonomy): domain Eukaryota; kingdom Metazoa; phylum Chordata; order Ceratodontiformes; family Protopteridae; genus Protopterus; species Protopterus annectens. The sequence goes on from NC_056743.1 coordinate 275,352,866, forward strand.
AGCTATTCCTCACAGGTCATGGCCATTCACGTCCTTAAATACACAGATGCCTAACATTTGTCTGTATGGTATGGGCTACAATGAGGGTGGAGTACAACACATTAACCCTGTTCTACTGTAGCTGGCACTGGTGTGATATGCACACGTCACTCTGGCACCTTTTGTAGTTGTGAGTCTGTCAATGGGCCACTGGTAGAACACTCCTGTGACATACAAAGGTATTTGTAATCAAACATCCGTACTGTCTTGTACATCTGTACTGCTAACATCTACAGTGATAATGGTTCATGGACATGCACACCATACTCAGCAGGGTTATAGTGCGGTGCCACCCATTATGACTGCCGTCACCACTTGTGGGTTGATATTTTCCAACACCCTATCTGTATTGTATGGTCATGCTAGGCACTTGTTCAGAACTTGAGCAGGTCATGAGCTACTGATTAATATAGCACCCATTCCACACCATTTCCCACAGGTACACTGGCTGTCCTAAAATTTCCAGCTTGCTTATGGTACAACAGCTGTTGTACACACGTAATGCACATATCCTGTGAGACATGGTTGTATATACAGGAATGTCCGACTGTCACTTACCAGTGCTATTGCCTGTCTATATGATGGATATGTCGTACATGTGGCAATAGAGCAATTGTCTCATGTACACATTCAATGCTCACCTCCCAACATATGACACTACAGCCTGTGGGGGATGCACTTATGCAGCCCTGCTGGGGGTAATGGTGTCACCAGCCCTGGCTGCACCTGACAGTCATGTGGGGATGTGTCACATTCGCAACACACCCCACTCATCACATAGTCTCACATGATCTCCACCACAGGCCACACATACGAGGACAACTTGTGCAGTACCTCTCCATACTCTGTGTAGGCACCAGAGGCAGCCCCAATCATGGAACACAACATCACCAACTTATAGCCCACAGAGTCATGTGTGCCCATCACATACAGCCAATAGGGTGTTATAACATACACAACACACCAGTCATAGGTGAGTCTGTAGGTGGTCACACTGCAGCTCCACACAGCAGGCTACACAAGGCGATAGTCACTTACATCTTGCTGTCGGGTAACTGGTTCTACAACATAACCTATGCACCCATGCCACACCTCACCAGGTATGATGTGACTGTCATTCTCTATGTTAGTGTGACTGCCCTGAGATGCCACTTCACAGACTACGTGTGCAGGGACATGCAATAGCTCACCAGTGTTGTAGCCCTGAAGGTGTGGGCCTAGCCCTGGGGAGCATTATGCATTCATCCGGACCCGATACCACTGTACAATGACTGACTGTGTCACTTCAACAGTTGCCTATGCTTCTACTGTCATTCCACAGTCATCTGGTATCTATCCGCTTTGACTGACCTGGTCAAACACAATGCTTTGGCACAGATGACCTGCACCTGTCAGCCCTGGGAGTACAGATCACATGTAAGGCTCTTGCTGCTTCTATACTGCCTGTCTTGCACAGTTTCCAATAACAGTCACCGGCAGAACGGGAACTGGCAAGCAGGACATGGGGTCATGTGACACATTGCTTGCATCTTCCTCTGTGACACACGCAGGCAAGGCACACTTTATAATGCACCACTCCAATATCTCTGCAGTGACTGGGACCTGCCTCTAGGGTCTGCAGAGCACATCTGCAATGACAGGTTATAGACAGACCATACCTTTCAGGCACATACCTGGACTGGCACACCCACAGCTGAGGTGTTTCCATATCCCACTATGTTGTACACACATCCTGGCTAGTTACTTAGCACAATGCATCAGAGGTGCTCCACGTGCAACTAACTGTGTCCGGAACTGCTATACACATTGTAACAAGCTACAGATTCAACAACATACCCCACGGTTACCAGACCTCATTTGTTGGTGTACTGGACAGTAGGGCTCAGACAGCTACTACTGATGTGTGACTGACACTACCCCACACTTAACTGGGATAGCTACTCATGTACCGACACATCCATGAGTCATAACCTCCACTCGGCTGGATCAACCCATACACACCACCTCCAAGACCAACATTATCCTTGACATGAACACTAGCAACATGTGACTGGTGTTCCACACCTGGGGTTATCCCCTCATTGGTGGATTCCAGACATATGCTAATCAACCTTGTTAGCCACATCCCGGCACCACACCCTTCACGGCATACACAGTACATGAGTACTACAACACCTACTACAGACGTCTTATGACAGCGGTTGTTAATGTCATGACACCCGTGCAGATGGACACTGCACTTACAAATGCTGAAACATACCCCAGTGCACTTCATTAGCATGTACACGACTGCATGGATCATGCTATTCCACACAGAGCCATGATGGTACACACCTAACAGACTCCACTCTGGTGGTCACGTTCCATGGACATAATGTACAACAACAGGTGGAGGCTGTTGCACAGTGGTGTACAATCCCATGGGTGGGGTAGCTCACTGGTCAGCCTCGGTAGGGCCATGGGATCCCTCATCACATACTCCAAGACTAGCTACGTAAACATTACTGCAACACTTTCTGGGGTGTACCACAAGGCATTATGGTGGTATGTCAGTAGTCGGTGGCAACACCCACATCTGCTCTCACATACAACAGTCACTCAGGAACATTACAGACCCAAGTGATGTTGGCAACATGCTGGCAGATGGATTCAATGCTAACATTACACCCTCTCACTCACTACAGGGCCACAATCCATGCAGGAACATTGCGGTGTCCCTGCGGTCACACCTACACAGTACTAACCTGCACTCTATATGTCCTGGGACACTGGCCCCATGTCACCTTCCAAAGTCCCAGGCTGTGATGTCCACAAACCTCTGAACAACATGTCTTCCCACTAGGCCACCATATTCATTAATAGCCTTGTATCAGACATTGTGGCCCCTGAATGGCACACAGCAACATTTATCACACTCCACACAGGTGGCACCACAATGCACGAGTGGGACTATAGTCCTACACACCTGACTGGACTGTTCTGCACGGCTATGGGGCACATCATCAAGGATGTCATTCACAGAGACATTGTTGGGCTCCGGTCCTTTGATGCCACCCGGGTTGGACTTGTTAGGGCCAGAGTATGGCCCCTACACCTGGTGGACTCCTTTCATGCAGTTACCAGGGTAGTTGATGATGGTACAGGAGTCCACACAGTCTACATTGTCCTCTCATTGCCTTTCAGCACCGTTCTCCATTCTGGTATTGACAACATACACATCCACCTGCACATCGTACCCTATGTCTCAGGATATTTTGCAATGTGGCTATTGGACAGGACACACACAATGAGGGTAGCATACCATAGTACCTACTGCATTTCAGTTACATTTGCCATACCACAGTCCTCAGTCATTGGGCCCCTCATGTTCAGTATATGCTTCCCTGAGGTACAGGCTAGCACAGAGGGACTTTCCCTGCCTAGCTTTACAAACCCCTGCATACAAAGCACCATGATTGATCCACCAGCTGATACTGACTCCATCCATATGGGTGTCACTGACAGATACCTGATATGAATATCATGGCCTCAAGCTGCATGACACAAGGTGCATGAACATCACCTTTGCATTACACCATTCACCCACTGACTATCACATAGGTGGTAGTCCCCTACATACATGTCACATTGTACATGTTTGTAGTACACACGTATGTCGCCCCCACTCCTGTGGTTACCGTATTGCCACTGTGGCGTGGATATCCTTCTACGTGGCCACACTTATCTGTACTGGGTGTGTAGCTGGTACATAGGCACCCATTGTACCTCTGAACTCAAGACTTCTACACACATTCAAGGATACACCACCCCATTTAGGGTGTGCCTTACACAACAGCTACAGCTTTACATACCACACCATTAACATGCCATGACGTTTATTGAGCTCCAACAGTTAAAGTATGCGGCTGAACTATGGACACCACGTCTGTACACATTTGCATACTACATACTCAGCGGTGACCTCTGCTGAATAGACAGGGCCCATGTCCACAACAATATTAATGGATATACTCCACATACACGACATAAGCAAAAGCCACTGTGAGCAACATGCTCATGGATATGTGCACACACGCAACAATGAGTGGGATGTGCTTGAGGGTTACATTCCCAAACCGGTCACTCACCATGCTTTGGAACATGAGTCCTATGTACATCACGCAGGGACACTCAGTAGCACTGTTCATGTGATACCTCCCTTGGTGGTTGGGGGACACATGCACGCCAGGGATCACTGCAGTGGCTGTATTGTGCAGAGGTGCAGGTAACACATGGCTCTGCTGTTCACAAGACACTACCCTAGAGAGGTGCCACTGGTGTGAACACTGTAGTTGTGCTTACACATAGACTTGCCAGACTGCATAGTACCCCACTATGAACCTGTGAAGCTATTACATGTCCTGTGTTCATGGTTACTTGGAAGCCCTTCCATTTAGATTAGTTATCACGCTATTGCAATGTCCCATGCCTATGAGCCATATGTATCCTGTTATTGTACATGCCAATAGACGATACCTTTGGTATGCATGATATGCCTGTTATGCTGTGTAGAATATCTGACATATCTACCTACAATACTATACATTACACATATTTCACATAGTATCCCATAATGCACAGCATACTTGCACAGCGGGACCACCTTAGACATGTCATTGTCGTTATATGCCCATACACATGCCTACTGTGACAGTATATCAACATATACTATCCACTGCTATGGCACGTACTTGTTGGACATACCCTACCACTGACGGCGAGTTGTATGGAAATGTTCTGTTTAAAGCCCTCATGTAGCATCCCTTGTGGTGTCTGTGATGTGTACCTTGTGGCCCACTGCTGGACGCATAGTTTCTACATGCGTTAGTATGCTCAGCAAGGCATCACTACATAAATACCTTTTCCCACTTTATGCATTGCGGACACTTTTAATTAATGCAAAGCAGGCTATACATACAGTAAATAATAAAAAACATGCTATACATAAACTTACATACCGAGTGTTCTACATACCTTGTTATTGTTACGGACTTTCGTCTCTGTCTCTCTCACACTGCTTAAACAGGTATTTTGTATGAGCATACGGTTTGAATGTCTAGCAAGTCATCCTTATATACGTCGATACCTGTAACGTGGTTTCCTCCCGCCAATTGGTGTTCCTGAGTGACTAATCACTTGCATATCAGCTGTGCAGCTACTCCATTCACCAATTATGCGCCAACAGTGGGGTATAATTTAATTCTCCACTTGGGCGTTGCCCATTTGCCCTACCTTCGGGGAGACAGACTGTATTGTGTTTTGTTATGTGTAATTGCAACTGCTATGCATAGAGACAATTATACTTTGGATTCATGTCCCCCGTGGATTGTGTGTGACAGCTAGAGAATGTGGTTCAACATGTGGGTGTTCCTGTCATCCCAATGTCTGATAACGGACTATTGCAAACAAAACCTGTAACATCGCCGTTTGTTCCATTATATAACGGCTGCAATTTTGCATGGCGCCTTTAATTGTATCCCTCACAAGGTATGTTGATGGTTCTGCAGATGTAATTGACTAACTGGATGTTTGTGCTGTTATTGCAGTCTGTATTGCTATAGTTTCTAGTGTGGGGGATGTCAGTGGGTGTATGTAGCATATACAGGTTTGTGGGGCTTGCATTTCTACATATTCCATATATATGTGTGTGGGCTCCATCCCTAATAAAAGAGCTATCAGTTAGTAGACTTATGTTACGGGATTGTACATTGGGCCATTGTTAATTGGTTTCTATATAGTATGCAGGTGAGGTTGATACTTCCATACCTCCGGAATTGCAGCGATATGTAAAGGGATAAGTCTAACTGACAGCTATCCCACGTATTTCTGTCCCAGATATTTGCAGTCATTGCAGTTGTGTTGGTAACAGAACCTCTTTGCCATGGGTTGCCACCTTTTCATATGGCCATTGTTGGAGACTTGCGGGACGCACAACGGTGTTTACAGGCCAACACATAGCCACGGTCAGTACACAGGTTAGCACATACTTTTATCCTCACTACATACCTATTGTGGGACTTTGGCTACTTATCATATTGCATGTAACATTTATGTTTCTTACATACAGGCATAACTATTTAATGCAACTATTACATTATATATGGGACATATTAATGTCCTACAATCTCGGAATTTCCCTTTGTAATGTTTTATGTCAGGACACACCTGCCCAGGGAGGGGCTGTCTCTCCTAATGTGGGACAGGTAGTAACCGTATGCCTACGGCTAGCTATACCCACACCTACCATAATGATCTACCTCCGAGTTGCACTAACAGACACATGATGCGGACACACACACACATTACAGTCACACGGAGATGCACACAGCACCCTCAACACACACATACACAGACTACGGTGCTCACAAACACAGTTGAACACAGTACCTATGTGGACCACAACACTGGCAGCGGTAACTAAATGTCCCTTCATATCATCATACTATTACGCGCGGTTGTACTGTTCCGGTACTGTGTTCTTTCGGTCTTTCAGCCTCGTGGTTATGCATGTCGGTATGTTACACATTCCATAGTTGGCAGTATCCTATTTATTTGTACCTCCAAGGTGTTCTGAATGTCGTTGACCTATTATATATATTTGCAGATATTGCTGACTCTGTATATATCAACATATATCACTGTATCGCCCTTTCTATCTGTATTATATATATGTATATATGTGTACATATATATATATATATATATATATATATATATATATATATCTGATGGGGAAAGTGACAGGCAAGCTACACCTTTCATTGTGTACTTGTTGGTGTATACTGTTTCCTGGACTCCGCACGTTTGTGTCTGTACCTGTCACATTACACACCTGCCGTCGGTTAGGGTTACCAGCTGTCCCACTCTGTGAGGGACAGTCCCTCTTTGGGCAGTTGTGTCCTGCAAAATATTTGTGAACATGGCAAATGTCCTGGGATTTTAGAACATACTTATTTCCTATAGTTTATGTAATAGTTGCATAAAACAGTTATTCTGTATCTGAACCACCTATATGTTCTAGAAACAGAACAAGTAAGTAAACATTACAAGAATGAGCTTTTATCTAGGTAAAACAGTGAAGTTCTGCATTTCATACTGGCCGAGTGTATGTGTCGGCCTGCAGACATCTGACGTATGTCCCACATTGGTCATTTGAAGAGGTGGCAACCCTACCATAAGTACATCTTGCCTAGCAATAGTGTTAGGTGATTCTATACATGATTGCGTGTTCTACACCTGGCAGTGGTCGTTTTACCCTTCAGAATAGGCGCTATTAGTATAGGGGTGAATAATGCTGGTTTCACCTGTTCTGGACATCATTGACCGTGATCTGCGGGATATTCGGTGTAGCTTATCCCTGTTTCACGCATATCCATATAGTCATATTTAAACGTCGCTTACCAGCAGTGGGCAATGCATATTCCTGGTAATGTGTGCTAAACATGATCTGCTGACCTGCATCTGACATGCATTACTCGTGCCTTCGGGATTACGTTACATCCCTTGCAGGACGTGGGACCAGGAACATGCACAACGGTCACTGCATTTAACATATGGCCATCTGGGATTTGTACACGTGTTTTGTCGTTTTGTACGTGGAGTATACTACGGCTGTTACTCCATACTGCACTCACATGGTAACTCAGTTAGTTTACATATTGATGAGTCCAGTTAATGGTATGTCCATGTGATGTTTACTGGATGTGCTCCGGCATTGGGTATGTATATCTCAGTGAGCCACACACGATACTGTGCTACACCTTCAAATGACCATGGGTGGAGCATGCTGGGGTGATGAATACCTGTCATGGGTACACCCCATGCCTTGACACAACATCCATGATTATATTATGTGGAGCCCCTCATTAACGCAGCAGGGACTCTGTGCTGAGTGTGTGCAGAACAGTGCTTGCACACATGTGCTCCCACGATTGCCTCTGCTCCTCTACGCGACAGTTGGTTACTCGATGTTGTGGCAATAGCGGACACTGTTTGCCCCATTTGGTGTATGGCCTCTGACAGTCGGCCGTGACCCTACCGTTGTACCTGGGAACCTATACACACAGCACCACCATATGGTGATAGGTGCATGTACTGTTCAGTTGTTGACATTCCCTGTTCCTATAGCTGTTGTGTGTACAATGTTTGAGGGCTGCCTATGTGGGATTCACACAGTGGGCCACCTATACATTACAATTTACAGGTGGTTGTGCTTGTGTGCCATCCATTTTACTGCATGTGCAGGTGGAGAGGTGTGTCAGTCCGTAGGGGCCTACACTGTCAGAGTATGTGCTATACGTTCCCTCTTTGCCAAGGTGTAGGTATATTGGGCACGCCTCCGTCTGCCTACTGGGGCTGGCACAGTGTGTTCATGGTCTGAATCCCTCTGTGCTTGTGATGGCCTTGGCAATTGCGGTGGGCTTTGAGGGCCTTCACTATTTTGTCCCTGCTGCAGCTGTTTCCGCAGGATCATATTATGTAGCATGGCACATACTATGACAATGTGGGCACACGTGCATGGAGAGTACTGCAAGGCTCCACCAGATGTGTCCAAGCACCGGAACCATGATTTCAGCATCCCGAACACATGCTCTATGATGATTCTGGTTTGTGCGTGTGCCTCATTATGGCGTTCTTGCATGGGTGTGTGTGCATTTCTGATGGGAGTCATCATCTATGGCTTCAGTGCATAGCCAGCATCCCCCACAAGGTGGCCATGTGGGATGTCCCCCCTGACAAATACCTGATACAGCTGTGAGGCATGCCAGATATGGGAGTCATGGTAGCTTCCAGGGCTGCCAGCACACACATCCATGATAATGCCCTGGGCATTGCACACGACCTGGCAGTTGATGGAGTGGAATCCCTTGCAGTTTATGTAGCACCTACCATGCTCACCGGGTGGTGACCTGATTTGTATGTGCGTGCAGTCTATCACACCCAGTACCTCCGGGTAGTGTGCCACACGGTGGAAGTGACGCATATTGCTGGCCAACTCCTCCTGAGTTCGGGGGAAGTATATATGCTCATTGGCATGTGGTAACATGGCATCCAGGAACTGGTGTAGTACCCTGGATGCTGATGCCTATGAGATCCCCATTATATCTCCAGTTGGCCTTTGAAAGGTACCTGTGGCTAGTATTCGCATGCTTACACATACCTTCGTGTCCACTGGGATGGGTTCCCCTCTGTTATTTCTGGTTCTCAGGCATGGCCGGCACAGCTCCACTATTTGCTGTAAGATATCCCTGTCCACCCTGTAACACTCTACTATCTCCAGATCATGTAGCCTCTGGTACGTTACCCTTGGTCTGAACACTCTTCTCCTCCTCCGGGGCCTGCGGTGGTTGTCGGCATCATCCTCCATAACACCGTCAGTCTGTAACACATGCTGATGAATCACAGCTATGGCAGCTCCCGACATTTACATTTTAAAAGTTCCCCGTGTGTTTACACCTATGGTGCAGTGTTTGGGAATTCACAGGTGTGTGTAGGGTGCTTTCCCACTTTATACTATTGTGCTGTGAACACCGATGATGTCATAGGGTGTGTATGTATGATCGTAGCTACAGGGTATCTTATGTGTTTTACTACCAGAACTACTATTGTGGTGCCTGTGGTGTTGAATTACATTTGGCTGCCGTGGATTACCTCTTAACCTTCCCTTTACATTTCTGCACGTTCCACCTACCATTTTCTGGCATGCATCCAGCAGCCTGCTTTCATTTGTACTTTCCTAGACCTGGTGTATATTGCGTAATGTGTGCTATTGCCGGTCTACTGTCGGTTTACTTTGCTCGGCTATAACAGATTTCCTATCTTTGCAATCCAATGCCTCCCCTCCTTTCTTTGCATTCCGATGCCTCCCCTATCCTGTTTTGCAGGTTTCTGTGAGCAGACTTGACAGCTGCTGTCGATTGGCCACCGTGAGTTGATTGGTGTTGATTGCTCATTAGTACGCCAATTACCCTACTTCAGCATTTCCTTCTTTTCTTCCCCTGACCTTCCTGTTTGTGCTATTGTTCGCACTGCGTGCATCTGCTTACTGGGTTTCGGGCACGTTTTCATCCCCGTACACATGCGCTTTTGGTCACCATGTGTGCTCTCAACTAAATGATTCTATACCTTCCTCCCCACCCCTGTCCTGCAGCTTTGCTTAGCAACGGCCAGGCCAGTTTGCATTGCTCCAATGTGCTTGCTGCTACGATGGCACACCCCTCTGCTGATGTCATGTATCTCCTCTGAGCCACTCCTCGGTATTATAGCGCTGCGCCGTATGGTTCAACCTTCATCCGGTGGGACATTTGCGATTCAGTATTATCTGCCTCATTTGCATGGCATTGACTACTAATTCATAGTTACCGCGCCGAACACTGTCGCAGGCCCTTAGCAACCCTTGCACCTTGGTTGTGGTGTTCCATGCCTACCATTGTGTATTATGGTGTAAACCTGATTTGTATTACATTGCGATTTTATGACATTTTTATATATTTTCTTTATGTTCCAGTTTGCGCACACATGCCCTGCGGTTGTACTGTGCGTTACTGTGGACATGACATTAAATGTTGTTTTTTAGGTGTTGTGCATCTTTTCTTATGCCATTGGCTGTGTATTTAGCCATTGGCATATGTTAACTTTGTAATACATGAGTCTGGTCTGCTTCCAAAGCTCCGATGTTCTGTTTGGGAAAATGTAAACCGTGTTTTTTGGTTTACATTTCTGTGGGCTTACGCTACACCTGCACCACTTCATGAATCACTATCTGCCTTCATTTGCATGGTGCAATACTGCGCATGGGGTGATTAGCATACCTATGCTGAGGGCTGCGCAGTTCTGGCGTACGCCGGTAGTGCACGTGGTATTGGATCGTACCTGAATCGCTCGATGGCCATATTTGGCATTATTCCACCTACGCTACGCCTGCGCCTGGCACAAGCTTCATGAATCCCGGGGAATGCTTTTTGTAGACATATACTTAGATATGATGCAAGCCATGTGTTCAAATTTGGGATTTTAGAACAGGTAAAGGTGGATTTAAGGGGAGGAAATGTTAAGGTCAAATTAGCAAAAAAAAGAGGTCAAATGGCAATTCAGGTTAAATGCAATTAAAGAACCTGGGTTGAATGACTATATTCCCATTAAACAATCTTGGAAGCAAGGATATGAATGACATATTATAGTAGGGTATATATATGCACAGAATAAAGTTAGAAACAAGTGAAAAGAAAAATAAAAAAAGAAAGCAGGTATAATAAGAAAGGCGGCAACATGTCAGGATACAATGTTTAAATAACAAAATGCAATGTTGAGTGTTAAAGATGTGTATATATTTTTAACACAGCACAAATGAGCATTTTTATATGTCATATGTTTTTTTTTTTTTTTTTACAAATGTGTTTTTATACTATATAACAAAAGTGTAGTATTGTATTCTAAAGAAGTAAATTTTTTTACCACAGGACAAATTAACATTTCTATATGTTGTATAATGTGTTGTTATACTTAAATGTGATATACATAAGTATATGTGATTGCCTTATTGGCACACTTAGAAACTGTATGGCTACAGGGTGTAATACAAAACCGTGTAGGTTGAATGAGCATAATTAATGAATATTCATAAGGTTATGTTTTATTCATGAGAAGGTTAATTGAACATTCCCATTGGATCTTGATTTTTTTTTAAATGTATTATATGGGGGAGTTACACACATTTCATTGTTCTGATGAAGTCTGCAGTTAGCAGATGAAAGCGATTAACCTGTATGTAAAATAAAAACTCATAGCAAGCACTAATTAACCCTAGCACTAGACCCCCCCCCCCATACTGTCCAGAAGGACAAGGCTCTCTATTTGTCCCTACCAGCCAATCAGTAAAACAGCTCACTTTACCTATTCAGGCATGTCCAAAGGGCAGTTTCAGGTGTACTCCATGTACACAGACAACCCTCTTCTCCTACCACCAAACACTGATATATGCGAGAGATGCAATTATACAGCCAAACTGGAGGCAAAGCTCTCTCAACCCAAGACTGGAATTGACAGTTAAGAGGAAAAGGAAAATACTTGCAACACACCACCAGTCTCACATAGACCTACTAAACCAACACCGGCAAATAACACACATAAATACACAAAAACATACTCAGAGGCTCTAAATAAAAATCTGCAAAAGCAACAGAGACCTCCAAAGCAGACACCCAAGCAACCTCCACTCCCCATTACAAAACATGAAACACATACTTCACATAATCAGTGTGCCACACAATCACAGCCCTTAAGGCAAAATAACATACCCAACACACTAGTAATGGGCGAGTCTATAGTCAGGCACACTGATGTCCCACTAACTAGGCTGGACAAGGAAAAGGTTACAGTTAGCTGGCTGTCAGGCACCAGGATCTTCCGCATAACACAAGCACTCAGGTCACTCCAGAACAAGTACAAATACGATTCTGTCATTGTCCATGTTGGTGTGAATGACCTGAGACGTACCTCCATGGACTTCATGAAAAGAGACATGGAAGAGCTCTCTCATCACATAGCCCAGGCTGGTATGACCCTGACCCTGAGTAGCATCCTGCCATCACCAAGAATGATGCCACAGTATAAAGAAAAAAATGATCAATTTCAACAATTGGCTAAGTTTCTAGTGTCATTCAAAGGGGATCCAATATCTGTCCACCCGAGATGACATGCTTGACAAGCCACGTTGCTTCACAAGAGATGGCTTGCACCTGTCACCCTTAGGCTTTTGAATACTGGCTAAGGCTTTTGCTGCCCCCATAGTGCCTTTTTCAGGCAAGGCTCAAAAGACAAACCCACCACCTTAAATAGCACAAGTAACCAAAAACTAAAGGTAATGCTATTCAACGCCAGAAGTCTAAACCTCAAAATGCACGCACTCGAGGCATTCCTCAGTATGGAGAACATCGATATCTGTGCAGTTACAGAAACTTGGTTTATGGCTCCAGAGAGCACCCCAGCACTACCAGGCTATAATTCATACCATACTTTTCGGCCACAGAATCCGGACTGAAACACAAAAGGCGGGGGTGTATCCATATTCATCAAGGATACCCACACCTCCAGGTTAGTGGTGCAGCACAATGCCTCAGAGATCATTCATGTGCAACTACCAATGGGCAAAACTGCAATTCAAATTGTAGCTTGCTACAGATCACCCACCATGACCCAGGGCCCCCATTCCGTGTTTCTGGAGACACTTGAAAATATGAAGGTCCAACCAAATGCCCTAATATTGGGTGATTTCAATTACCCAAACATTAACTGGGAGAACTACTCAAGTACTAACTCCCTTGCCCAACGCTTCCTAGAATTTATAAACTCGAACACCCTGGATCAACTGCTCAACATCCCCACCAGAGGTGACAACATATTGGACCTGGTCATCACCACCATGGGCAACCGGTGCTCTACACCAGAAGTCAACCCCTCGCTGGTTAGATCAGACCATAGACTAATCACTCTGGATATCCACATTCCGCCCCCACCCCCAATCAAGGAAACCACCGTGAAAAACTTTTCAAAAGCAAACTTCACATTACTTAAGACCATGGTGGAAAGGTTCACAGCCCCCATTCTAAAGGACAATGCTGTCCAAGCTGCTGAATCCCTTATAAAGGCACTCTATGAGCACCTGCAAGAATGCATGGATTGTGCTATCCCAAGCAAAACCAAGACTCACTCTTCCAAGAAAAGGAAACCAGTCTGGTGGACCCCTGCCATAAACAAACTATACAATAGAAGGAGGAAACTAGTACAGAAAAGAGTAAAATCCCAAGAAGGAAATGCATCCCTGATCAGTATCAGCAAGAAACTACGATCTCTCATAAAATCATCCAAGGCTAGCTTCGAAAGAAAAATTGCCTATGTCAAGAGCCTAAGTGGAAACTCTCAGATCTGCCCTGAGTTAGTGCAGAATAGCACACAAAGGTGGAGCCACAACGGACCCCGGCAACTATCACCCTATAAGGCTGACTAGCCTGGTCTGCAAGGCTATAGAGTGCATAATCATTGAACTCATTAACAGAGACATTGGGAACTTCCAAATATTTGACCCTACCCAGTTTGGCTTTGTTAAGGGCAGATCATGCCTGGTGGACTTCTTTGAGACAGTTACAAAGGCTTTAGATGAGGAAAAGGAGGTCCACACAGCCTACCTAGATCTCGCAAAGGCTTTTGATACCATTCCCCATTTTGGTATTATAGACAAGCTCACCAGCCTGAGAATAAACCCCTACATCACGGGATACGTTGCCAATTGGCTCATGGATAAAACCCACACGGTGAGAGTTGCAGGCTCTAGGTCCAACTCTAAACCGGATACAAGTGGCTTCCCCCAGGGCTCAGTCCTGGGATCCCTCCTGTTTGGTATATACTTCTCAGAGGTTCAGGCAAGCACAGGAGGACTATGGCTAACCAAGTTTGCAGACGACTGCAAACTGGGGGCCATAAACTGTCTCTCCGGCTGGTGCAGACATCCTCCAGAAGGGTCTCACTGAGACGGATACCCAGTGTCAAAATCATGGCCTCAAGCTAAATGCCAAAAAGTGCATAGTCATCCCCTTTGGAAAAAACAAAGTATCCGTGAACTACCTCATACGTTTTAGTCCCCTAAATACAGAAAATGTAATAAGGGATCTGGGGACCCAAGTAGATAGTAATCTCTACTTTGATAATCATATTGCCAAGGTGGTTAGAAAATCCTTCTATGTGGCCCACCTAATCACAAAAGGGTTCGCATCTAGAACAAAAGAGGTTATTGTGTTCCAGTACTCATCACTCATCAGACCCATCATAGAGTACAATGCCCCATTTGGGATGTACCTTACAAGACACTTGCAACAGCTGGAAAGACGACAGATGTACCTCACCAAGAGGATTACTGGCCTCAGACAGATGCACTATGCAACCCGACCGAAGAAACTCCAGCTGTACTCGGTTGCATACTGCATACTCAGAGGTGTTCTCTGCCTGACATACAAGGCCATGTCCAACCCAGAATTGATGGACATGCTCCACCTAAAAAAACAAATCCCCGAGAGCCACATGCTCTAGGGATCTAAACCTCACCACAATGATAAATAGGACTTGCTGGAGGGATAGATTCCTGTCCCAGAGACTTCCCATTCTTTGGAACAGGATTCCAATCTACATTAGGCAGAGCCCCTCACTAACACTCTTCAAGAGAAACCTTGACAAATGGAAGGAAGACAGAAAATTTACCCCAGCGATCACTGCAGTGGCTCTGCTGGACAGAGGCACAGGGAACTAATGACTCTGCTGGACAGAGGCACATGGAACTAATCTAAGGGGGTGGCGAAAGCCAACACATTCTGGCTAGGCTTACAGATGCCCTCGGGAAGATAGCCTAGTACTTACCTATGAACCTAGGAACCTATAGTTTTAACCCTCAGGGGTTCATTTTTATTTGTTTTCTATTAAAAGTGATTTTTTGAAGGTAACCATTTGCAGTGAGCTACAGTCCTTTTTAGAGTATATTTGGTATATTTTTGGTTATTTGGTCGTATATACGCTTATTATTTGGCATTTGTGGTTCATAGTTTCATAGGTAGTTTTTAGGCTTCTAGTCCAAGGGACCATTGAGGAGGCTAGCCCAAATTCCTAGCTGCCCCTATGTACTGTCTGCTTAAGTGACTTGTTCAAGATCACACAGTAGGCAAATCAGGCCTTGTTCTTTGCAATGAATACTGTTGTTTCCAGCTGTGGTAGTACTGAGGCAGACCATGGGCACTGAACACCTTGGAAAGGACAGGATAACAAGGAACATGAAAAGCCTTGTACATGGGGGAAAGAATGGCAAAGCATTGTAAAAAGAGATTGGGGTAATAGGTGTGCATGCCTCTTCATGAGGCCAATATGCAGATCTAAGCAGGGGTGTACACAGCCCATATCCTAGTAGCAGAATATACATAGGAATTGCACATGGCAGTTCAAACACTGGATATCCTAGTACAGAATGGGAAGAAGGAAGTCACTGGTTATAGGTGGATGACCTCCACAGACTTCCTAACACACCAATTACCTAACATGTGTAACTCACAGGACACAGTTCATAGGTTCATAGGTAGATACTAGGCTATCTGCCCTAGGGCATTTATAAGCCAAGCCATAGTATATTTGGCTTCCGCCTCCCTATTAGATTAGCCTACTGTGCCTCTGTAAAGTAGGTCACAGAAGGTACCCTTTTAAGATTAGTTTACTGTGCCTCTGTCTAGCAGGGACACAGGAGAGATCCCAGGGGTGAATTTGCGATTTCCCATCCACGCGTCCAAATTTCGCTTGAAGAGGGTCATCAAGGGGCTATGTCTAACATGAATTGGGATTCTATTCCAGAGTGAGGGGAGCCTTTGGGAAATGAATCTGTCCCTCCAGCATGTCCTATTTATTTTTGTGCTGAGGTTTAGGTCCCTGGAGCGTGTAGCTCTAAAGGACTTGGATTTTTTGAGGTGGAGCATGTCCATTAATTCTGGGTTTAACATGGCTTTGTACATCAGGCATAGATTGCCTCTGAGTAGGCGGTAAGCAACTGAGTAGAGCTGGAGTTTCTTTAGTCGAGCTGCATAGGACATCTGTTTGTAGCCCATGATCCTCTTGGTGAGGTACTTTTGGGGTCTCTCCAGTTGCTGCAGGTGTCAGGTAAGGTACATCCCAAAAGGGGCATTGTATTCAATTATGGGCCTGATGAGTGATGAGTAGAGGGGCACAATGACCTCTCTTGATCTAGATGCGAACCCTTTCATGATAAGGTGGGTATATAGAAGGTCTTTCTAACCACTTTGGCAATGTGATTATCAAAGGAGAGATTACTATCTACGTTGGTCCCCAAATCTCTAATTACTTCTTCCGTACTTAATGGATTACCACCTATGTGGTAATTTGTGGGCACCTTGTTTTTCCCAAAGGGGATGACTATGCACTTTTTAGCATTTAGCTTGAGGCCGTGGCTCTGGCACCAAGCAACCGTCTCTGTGAGACCCTTTTGGAGGATGCTTGTGTCAGCTGGAGATTCGATTATGGCCCCCAGTTTGCAGTCATCTGAGAACTTTGTCAGCCATAATCCCCCTGTGTTAGCCTGAACCTCAGAGAAGTATATACCAAACAAGAGAGGTCCCAGAACTGAGCCCTGTGGGATGCCACTTGTAACTGGTTTGGATTCGGACATGGCACCTGCGATTCTGACCATGTGGGTTCTATCTCTGAGCCAGTTTGCAACCCATCTTGTGATATAGGGGTTGATATTTAAGCTGGTAAGCTTATTTATGATGCCCGAGTGGGGTATTGTGTCGAAGGCTTTTGCAAGGTCCAGGTAGGCTGTGTGGACTACCTTGCCCTCATCTATGGCTTTGGTAACTGTTTCAAAGAAATCAACTAGGTTTAAGAGGCAAGATTTGCCCTTAACAAAGCCGAATTGGGTAGGGTACAGTGTCTGGAGGCTCCCAATGTCTTTGTTTATGAGTTCCATGATAATATGCTCCATAGCTTTACAGACCAGACTAGTCAGGCTTATGGGGCGATAGTTTCCTGGGTCCGTTGTGGCACCACCTTTGTGGAGTGGGATCACTGTAGCTGTACGCCATTCTTTGGGTACATATCCTGCAGTAAAGCTAAGTTTGAACAGTGACTTAATGTGAGGGTTCAGTTCTTTTTGGAGCTCATGTAAGACACAGCCTGGGATCCCGTCCAGTCCCATAGATGCTGTGTTTTTTTTTTTTTTGGAGAGGGCAGCTTTCACCTGTGCATCTGTGATGTCAGGGAGGTTACATTCAGTTGGGATAGGCGTTTGCTCCTTTGGGGGGGAAGGGGGGGAGAAGTTTGCACTGAATCTGTCTGCCAGGATGTTGGCTATGTCTGTAGGTTCGGTATATTTTGTACCATTATGCAACAATTCAGAGCATATCTGGGCGTCTCCGCCCATGTTTCTGACATAACTAAAGAAGGCCTTGTGATTATCTTTAGTGTCTAGGGCAATTTTTCTTTCGAAACTGGCCTTCGATGATTTTATGAGGGATCAACGTTTCTTGCTAATACTGATCAGAGATGCCTTCCCTTTTTGGGATTTTGCTCTGTCATGTAGTAGCTTCCTCCTTCTGTTGTATAGCTTATTTATGGCTGGGGTCCACCAGACCGGTCTCCTGTTTTTGGAGGAGTGAGTCTTGGTTTTATTTGGGATAGCACAATCCATGCATTCCTGCAGGTGCTCATAGAATGCATTTGTAAAGGATTCTGCGGATTGGGCTGTATTATCCTCTGGCCCAGGGGCTTTGAAGGATTCCACCTCAGTCTTGAGAAGTGCAAAGTTGGCTTTGGAGAAATTCTTTACAGTGATTTCCTTGGCTGGGGGTGGGGACGGGATATGGATGTCCAGGGAAATTTGTTTATGGTCTGATCTTACCAATGAGGGGTTTACCTCTGGTGTGGAACATAGAGTCCCCATGTTGGTGATGACCAGGTCCAATATGTTGTTCCCTCTTGTGGGAGTGGTGACCAGTTGTTCCATTGCGTTAGAGTTTATAAATTCAAGGAACCGTTGGGCGAGGGTGTTCGGGCTTGAGTAGTTTTCCCACTCAATGTTTGGGTAGTTGAAGTCACCCAATAACATAGTGTTTTGAGAGACCTTCATATTCTCCAGTGTTCTCAGGAATGCCAAGTGGGGTTCCTGTAATAGGGAGGGTGTTCTGTTGCAGGCTACAAGCTGAAAGGCAGTTTTGCCCGCTGTTAGTTGGACATGGATGGTTTCTGATGCTTCGTGCAGTGCCACTAACCTGGAGGTGTAGTTATCTTTGATGAATATAGATACTCCCCCTCCTTTTGTGCTTCGGTCCGAGTTTTGGGGCCGAAACTCATGGTATGAGTTGTAACCTGGTAGTGCTGGGGTGCTCTCTGGAGCCTTGAACCAGGTTTCTGTTACTGCACAGACATCGATTTTCTCCATACTGAGCAGAGTCTCGAGTACGTGCATCTTGAGGTTTAAACTTCTGGCATTGAGTAGCATTACCTTTAGTTTTTTTATCTTTGGGTTGTCTATAGAGGTGGGGTTGTCCTTTGAGCCTTGCCTAAAAAAGGCACTATGGGGTGGCAAGAGCCTTGGCCAGTATACGAAAGCCTAAGGGTGACAGGTGCAAGCCGTCCCTAGCGAAGCAACGTGGCTTGTCGAGCATGTCATCCCAGGCTGACAGACACTGGATCCCCTTTGAATGACACCAATACTTTAGCCAGTTGTTGAAACTGATCATTTTGTCTTTATACTGTGGCATCATTCTTGGTGAGGGCAAGATGCTACTCAAGGTCAGGGACATACCAGCCTGGGCTACATGGTCAGAGAGCTCCTTTATGTCTCTTTTCATTGTAGTCCAGGGAGGTACATCTCAGGTCATTCACACCAGCATGGACAATGACAGAGTCATACTTGTACTTGCTTTGGAGTGACTTGAGTGCTTGCGTTATGTGGCGGATCCTGGCACCCGACAGGCAGCTTACAGTGACCTTCTCCTTGTTCAGTCTGGTGCAGGGCTTTAGAAAGAGAATAGAGTGATTACTTTGAGAGTTTGAACAGTTCTAAGGGAAAAAGTGAAGAGCAGACTTTTTGGAGCCTGGAATACTTTAAACCTGTTTAGGCGGCGCTGCCCGACGCTGCTCAGTCATAAAACCGCAAAAAGAGAGTTGTAGGGTTTTAAGAGAGAGAGATCAAGGAGTTTAGAATTGATCCAAAATGGCCAATAAAACTACAGCTTCTAGGTAGTAACCACTCCTCCAGGGACAGGCAGGCTGTTCAGTGTTAACCACTCCCACTGGTGAACACAGAGACTTCCCTTTAGCCCAAGCAAGCACTGGCCTTCTAGAAACTTCCAAACAGTTCAGAACAGCAAATCTGTAACTGAACTTTCTTAACTTTCAGAAAGTGGGAAAAAAGCAAGATTTTTTTTTTCTTTTGTTGTAGTTTAAAGGTAGCAGAGATACACAAGCAGCAAAATAATCACAACAGTGCAATAAATGACCCCACACTTGAGTGCTAGGCCAAAATCAGGTAAAATGCAGTTTTTTAGAGAAAAAACGATTTTAAATTAAGTGCAACACAGGAAATGCAGTAAACAGGCTCTAGATGTGTTCCAAGTACTGTTACTGTTACAGATATAAACTTTAGCAAGCCGGAAAATGCCAAAAAGTAGGAGGCAAATCAGTAAAACTTAACAAAAAATCAGAAGAAAATACTTAAAATCACAAAAGTGGCTCCTTTTCTTCTCTCAGCATTTTCTCCTCTTGGTAGGTGCTTCAGCAACAACTAGCAAGCCTGAAAAGACGCCAAAACCATGAGGCAGACTGGTTTTAAGAGAGAGAGATCAAGGAGTTTAGAATTGACCCAAAATGGCCAATAAAACTACAGCTTCTAGGTAGTAACCACTCCTCCAGGGACAGGCAGGCTGTTCAATGTTAACCACTCCCACTGGTGAACACAGAGACTTCTCTTTAGCCCAAGCAAGCACTGGCCTTCAAGAAAATTCCAAACAGTCAGAACAACAAATCTGTAACTGAACTTTCTTAACTTTCAGAAAGTGGGAAAAAAGCAAGATTTTTTTGTTTTTTTTTTCTTTTTTCTTTGATCCAGGCACACACAGCTGCTGCCAACAGCATTCTAGAGATTATAAGTGTGAATATGATGTGCAATACTTATACAGTGACATGGCATATAGTGATAGGTTGCTGCAATTATGCTTGGGCATATGTGGGTGTTTTGATGAAATACATGACAGTCATGCTCCAGTCTGCTACTGCAGACCATGCATAGCATGGCCAGGTACATGCCACACTTAAAAACACTATGCAGAACAAACCTGAGATGACTTCAAAGTTAGCTATAGCTGCACAGTTACCCAGTTCTAAGTGTCATCTGGTGACAATCCTCAGCATCAACAGCTGTGACCTCTGATCAAGCCTCTTGTGAAGGTTTCCGTAATTCTGTACTTTTTTCATCATCTATGTGCATGGAATGCCTTGTCCATTGTCCATGTAATGGACAGTAAATCTCTGTTCACTCCTGTTATACCACAGCCCATCAGGTTAGATGCACTCAGTACAGTATTTCTATACTTTCCTTACTGCAGATCTCACCGAGTCCTGAGACTCCAGGCCACCACAATGGACATTACCAGGGGTCATGATATAGCAGCTCACTCCCACTAGTGGAGTGCTGTGATCCCTCACACTCCACAACCTGTTTACAAAGTAAGTGGCTACTGAATTAACCTTTCATGACCCCACACAAATGATACTGCTGCTAACTGTCACTGCGTCCACTGTCTTGCATAGCCTGGACGTGATAACTCATTCAAGCCTAGAGCATTTTTTCATATACTTCCAGCTAATCCTCATAGCTCCTTATGCCATCCAGGACATTTTTGGGGCCTGGCTTCTTCAACCAGCTAATAGCATGCAGTATTAAAAAGGAAAAAGACTTATTAAAAAGATGAAATGAAGATTAGAGAAATGAATTGCCATTTGTCACTTATTATTCATATTTTCATATTTAGGCTCATATTTTCATAAGTGAAAGACCTATATGCTGTTGAGGGTTGTGGTGTGAATGCCATGGTGGGAGATGTAAAAAATAATTCATTGCCAATGTCCATTTATATCTCACTATACTGGAGATATTGCTAGTCGGTTGTTAGTAAATATGTATATAAGCAATATTTCCATATATACTTAATACTTCAAAAACAGGTAAAACTTTAGATGTTGCAATAGAAAACTGTCATTGATATCTGCACTGTAAGTTGCACATCCTAACAGATATTCAGTGTTATTTATATGGCTAATAAGACAATTAAATAAATATTTTCATATTTCTGTAAATATCTCAATAAACAGAGAGGAATTTGTTGATGGTATGTAAAAGTTTATGTCTGGTTAATAAAAGTGTCCTGAAAGTATATGTTTAGATTGTATAGTTTTCAGAATATGACAATTTGTGAAAATTTAGCCTAACATATAATTCTGGGTTTATGTACATTATAATATATTATAGTGGAAAGACTATGAATGCACTGACTGTTACCACTCTAAAGAATACTTCCTAGTGATAACATTGCTATTTGTACAGTTTTAGCAGCTTTTATTGTTCACAAAATATCTGCATATTTCATCTTATGATTTAAGTTGACTTTACAGACTGTTAGATTCCACTCTGCCTGTGTACTAATGAGATAACGCATGGTCCTGTTATGTTATGTCCCACAGCTGTGAACTAGATGTAGCTTCCTCATCAGTGCTGGGAAGTATTACATCTGCCTCTGCCTCACATGTGGTACTGTTGCTGATGTTTCACCCCTGCGCTCACAACCTACCCTTCCACTGCTGGTCCTACTGCTGTGTTGGGCTGTACTAGAATGTTTCTCTAATGCTGTAGCTCCTTGTGCATGGCCAGATTGTGCAGCATGATGCACATCAGAAACACTGTGCTACAAGTATCTGCTACATATTGCAGAGCCCTACCTGATGTGTCAAAGCAGTGGAAACATCCCTTCAGATGTCCAAAGACAGACTCCATATCATATGTTTCTGCATCTGTGGTTTTGCATGCCATTTCTTTCATGCTGTCTGATTTGTGGACAAAGGTCATCATCCATGGCTTCGAAGTGTATCTGGCATTGCCTACAAAATTCAACAGTATCACCATCATACAGGACCTGCTGCATAGTATATGAGCACACTGTCCTGAGTGACCCACTTGTAGGTGCAAACACTGACCACATGACCCTGTGGTAAGCCCCCACATAGACAAAATGGTATTAAGGATTGACATATGCCATATGTGTGAATTACAGAACTGCCATTGTGGCATATAGACACATTTTATATAATAGCCTGGGCATTACACACCACATTGCAGTTAAGGGAGTGAAAGCCCTTCCTGTTGACTTATCTTAGTATCTGTTGACCAGGTATGGCCTTCATGGCAATGTGTGTGCAATCTATAACTTGCATGATCAGAGTGAAAATGGCTGTGCTGTGAAATATCTGCATGGGGTGCTTTTCTAGTTTATGCTCTGGTGGAATCTGATATGCTGTTCCACATGCTACATGGTGCTTAGGAACTAGTGCAGGATGCATGAATTTGACACCTGTGATATGCCTAATGTGCCTCCTCTTTGTTATTAAAGCATCCTTTTAGCTAAAACAATGAATGCTACACATACCCTTTTGTCCACTGCGATGGGTATAATATGTACCCACCTTGATTCCCCTTGTGAGTGATTGAGTTTGTCTAGTCATATGGTCTCCTTGTGTAACCAGTAGGAATGTACTGTTGATTTCCTTCTGTGATGACACAGTTAATCAGCAGCGGTATAGATACTGGCTCCAATGGCAACAACTAACACATGCTGCTTGTCTGTCAGTAATGCTACTCTTAACATACACACAACCCTATTTACCAAAACTCACTGATATTCAGAACAGGTTTCTGCTGTAGTGCAATGTGCTTTCTTTATACATTTCTGAATCATCCACAGTATTTGACGTTGTCAATTGCATAATATATGTGCCTTATATGTGTGGGATTCTTCACTTCCCAATTAAAATGCAGACATTTGTGCTGTCTATCGCACAATTTTTTACATTGCACAGCTGTATTTTCTGTGTCTCTGAAACACTAATACCCTGCCTGATACCCCTATCTGTTCTAATTTGTGCTCTGCATTGCCCAAAACATCAATAAGTATCAGCCTGATTTTAATTTCTAGAAGACTGACTTAGGTAGACAGTATTGTCTGTGTGTGTGTGTGTGTGTGTGTGTGTGTGTGTGTGTGTGTGTGTGTGTGTGTGTGTGTGTGTGTGTGTGTGCGTGTGTGTGTGTGTGCGTGTGTGTGTGTGTGTGCGCGTGCATGCACGTGCATGTATGTTGGTGTGTGCTAATGTTTTTTGTGTGTCGGTGAATGAAATTATTATTACTATTTCTTTGAATAGAATGAGAAATGTAGATATGAGTTTGGGGTTATTTCAGGCAGGCTAGGATATGTTTTGATTGTATATGTGTGTCTTTTATGAGTACTGTGTGGTAAGCTCTATTATAATTCTCAGCAACTATTATAAGTAAGGAAGATTTACAGGAATTTTAACAGATTTCGTGATGTTCCAAGGGTAAACTATTAAAGGCATATCAAGACTTTGGATAAAGTTCTGACACAAAATATCTGCACAGTGTGCTAATTTATGTGTTTTATTTAACCCTTGCACAAGGGGTCTGTATTTAATGTATATTATATGTATAAACACACAAATACACGTGTACATGCACACAATTGTGGATTGCATTAAACATCATATTCATCTATTTTTGTAAAATGTGGGCATGGTCATACATTAGCATATGCAGCTATGTCTGCTCTGTACTGATGTAATGAAATAAGTTTTCCTCTGTGTTCATTTTAGAGTTAATGTGTACTGTGAGCATTTTTTTCAGTACTTGTCACACATTTTATCATACTGGGTCCATAATTACTGAATATTTTACCAGCTCCATTAGGATAGTGGTGATAAAGCCCTGAATATGACACAGGCCACCTTAGTCCAACCAGGAATCTGTTGTAGTTGGAATGGTAAAGAAGTGGAATATGTGGTTACCACACTTTGAAGAAGAATTGGGGCTGTGCCTGGGCAAAACTATCCATGGTAGAATTAACAAGGAGTCCAAATGATCATGCAGAAGTACTGCTAAAAGGAGGTGGGGGCAGGGATATTTTATTACATATGCACATACGTATGTATGCACACTGAGGCAGCCTATTGTATGACAACCCCTTGGATGCTTTGGGCATGTGAATGAGATACAAGGATATAGCTAAGGAAAATCCCCACTCATTGATGTGGATAATTAACACCCCCTGCTGGCAAGATCCTCAACTCCAGGACAAAGACTGGGCTGTTAGACTCTCACTCCCAGACAAATGAATTTGCCAGTCGGACAGAGGGAGCCAGACTCGGAGTGACTGGAGCAAAAATGTTACAGAATATTTTGAATGCCCTGTAGTGTGATATACATGGTAATTTACAAGTCTGCTCCTCCACTTTACACTTACCCTACAGTCTAAGTGATTCCTACAGTTCTGTCAGAACCTGGTATAGACATGAGGCTGTAAAAGAAGGCTTTCTCATCTGCATACATTACAGGAAAGAGCAGGCAAGCCTTCACTTGGAATTGCCTTTGTGATTTTGACTGCCCTAAGCTTAAGGCAACACCTTTCCACAAATGTAAATTGTTGTGGAATACATGCCACAGTAGTTACCTGTCTTTAAAAAAACTACTAATGTAAGAGGGAAAAATGATATTTTTTATGCTGGCAATAACATTTGCAAGAAAACTGAAAGCAAAATTTTAAGTGGCAGGGTTTTGTCTATGATACATATAATGCTGTTTTGCTCTTCTCTCAATTTTCACATCCCATCACTATCAAATTTAAAATGGTTCTTTTCTTTCTTTAAACCTAAAGCTTTCAAATGTAAAATAGTTTTAGTAGCCATTCAACTATTCCAACTGCCTATATGTCCCACATTACTAATCCCTTAATTTTATTGCTAAGTTAGTGAGTGCCCAAGTTGGTCTGAATGGCAGAGTGGGTGATTTGGGAAAACTAATGATTAGCTAATAGTAGGACTGAGCATGGATTTTAGTCTGAAACACCACTGCAAAGTGTAATAACTGAGAAGGACCTTGTCTCCAAGGGCATGGAAGAGATTTGAAACAAGGATATGTACTAGTGTCATTGATGTAGAGGAAGATTAAAGAGTAAAGAAGGTTAGGCCTAGAAGAGTTCACTTTAGCTCTTAGATCTAGGAGGATGCTTTTAATCCTCTCCCAGCATTATGAACAAGATGCCTTTTAGAGGCTTTTTAAAAGGTGTAGGCTGCAGACAGTTAAGTCATCTGATGCGATGCACATGTTCTTATTAACTCAGTGGAAGGGGAATGTAAACTGATGGAAACATGAATTCTGATGCACCATTATAAAGCACTGTACAGCAATCCAGTTAGGATCAGTTTCAGATGCAGGCAGCTCTGAGGCCAGTATGGTAGAAATAATCTTTTAAGTAAACAAGACTAAGGCCCACTGCCTGTGCATTTCCCTAGTCTCTCATCAGTGAAGGCACAGAATTTGAACTGTATTGTTGACCAGATAGTATAATTCAACTTTTGTCACAGTTCTGAAATGTTGATAAGTCCTGGGCTGAGATCAAATGTCCAAAATTTATTAAGACCATACTTATTCTAGGTACATATGACACTGGGATGACTGATTCCAATACCTTTTGTATGTGTGATGGCTGAATTAATATGATTAATTCCAGATGTGAATGAAGCACCTGATGATCTGGACCTCATCTGCACATCCCCATAAAGTATAATGAGCAAAAAAGGAGTCAAAGAAAAAAGGCAAATGTATCTGAGATGTTTCTCTACATTAGAAAGATGAACATCTATACAATAATCATATCCTACCATAACATTCAGGCAGTTGTAGTGGTGAAAAAAATGTAGAGATACACAAGATGACCTACCTGACCAAATAACTTACACTCAATCCATTTTCTTGGCAAATGCTGAAGCAATGCTGTAAAATATAATGCTTGCTGGGTAGGCTATCTTTTTTTCCTCAACTTCATGCAAGGCATGTCTGTTAATGTGTTGGTATCTACTTCTCTGAAGACCAGGCCAACATGAAGGGGCTCTGGCTGATAAAATTAGCAGTCGATTGCAAGTTGGGAGCTATTATTAACTCCCCAAGTGATGTTGACATCCTACAGAAAGGTCTCACTGAGACCAACGACTGGTGTCAGAACCATGGCCTTAAGCTCAATGCCAAAAAAATGTGTCGTCATCCCCTTTGGGAAAAATCCAGTTCCCATGAATTACCACATCAATGGTAGTCCACTGAACACAGAAGGCATTATAAGATATCTGGGAGCACAGGTTGACAGCAACCTCTCTTTTGACCACCATATTGCCACTGTGGTCAGAAAGTCCTTCTATGTGGCACATCTCATTACTAAAGGTTTTGCATCCAGGAAGAAAGAGGTCTTTGTCTCCCTCTACTCTTCCCTCATTAGGCCAATCATTGAGTACAATGCTCCATTTGGCATGTACCTCACTAAACACCTGCAACAACTGGAGATGCCACAAAAGAACCTCACAAAGAGGATCCTAGGCCTTAAACATTTGTCCTATATGGACAGACTAAAAAAACTCCACCTATTCTCTGTCTCATATCGCCTACTTAGAGGCGATCTCTGCTTGACTTACAAAGTCATGCCTGAGCCAGCTCTGTTAGAAATGCTACATCTAAAGAAATCCCAATCCTTCCACACCACACAGTCTAGAGACCTCAACCTCATTACCACAATCAACAGAACATGCTGGAGGGACAGGTTCATAACTCAGAGACTGCCCATGCTATGGAATGGACTTCCCATACATGTCAAGAAGAGCACCTCACTGGCCCTCTTCAAGAGAAATCTTGATGAGTGGATGGGAAATAGAAAATTCACCCCAGGGTTCACTCCAGTGGCTTACTCGACAGAGTCACTGGGAACTAAGGTCAGGTGGCATGATGCCAGGGTAATCCTATGGGCTAGGCTTGTAAAGGCCCCAGGGCCAATAGCCTACTATACACCTATGAACCTATGAACATGTTCATGAGGGCAAGTAGACATCTGTAAATATGACAGCACTGTAGTTTCTGGAATGTCTCCCAGCTGATTGCTGTCCCAAGTATTTTACATTTTACCTATACCATGTGTTTCCATGTTTCCTTTCTTGGTGTTTCATTTCTGATCTACAGATATGAGAGCACTTTTCTAAACATTTACTGACACATATATGTGAGGTGTATGGTGCTCACTGAAAGTAAAGTCAGAAACGTCTTACAAAAGTGGTAGGATGGTAGGGACTGCAACTTCTCCTGTTCCCATCAGTAATAATAATCTATGCCTTCACCTCACTCCCTTTCATAAGCCTACATCTCAAAAGTACATCATTTACTCCTTATTTTGATTTACAAAAATTTCCTTTTCCATATTGAAAGAGTTTTTCACACATTCAGGCTTAACATTTTCAAGAAATACTCCATGTTATATAACAGTAACTGAACCCCGCTTTGTAAGTGTAGTGCATCATCTTTTAAGCATGATTTGAGTTTAGTTAACAATGTTAACAACTATCCACTCTGACCTGAGACTTATTAAAGGTATTGAAAGACATTGAGCGTGCTTATGCAAATGGCTCCAGAAAGTGATACAGTAAACTTTGGCCACGGCTGGTACTTCAGTTGCGGCACAGTACCTCAAGATGTAAAACAAATGTACTGCATGGATCACCTCAAAGCCCTCTCCCTGTACTCGGTCTCCTACAGACAGTTGAGAGATTATCTATGCCTGACATACATGGCATCGTTAGATTCTGCTCTGGTGGACCTTCTGCATATCCACAAATCAAATAGCATCAAAATTACACTGTTGAGGGACTTATAAATAGGACATGTTGGAGGGACAGGTATATGCTTCAGAGAATTCCCCATCTCTGAAACAGGCTTCACATCCATGTTAAGTAATTATCTTCCTAAACCCAGTTCAAGTGCAACTTGAACACATGAATGAGGAAATAGAAATTCGCCTCCTGGTATGGCACCTATGCCCTAATGTTCAGAGATAGTCTGTAAATGCTTGACCGCCAAAGCCCTAACCTACATATAATCATTACAGTCATTTTAAGGTACCTGAACATGCCATATACATTTGGGGTGCATGGCAAGCCAAAAAAAGGCCCTGTGGTAGTTAGCCTAATATGTATGAACTTCACCATTGGAAACTCAATATGGACTGATTTAATGCATATTTTGAAAATGGGGCTAAAACCTCTTGAAAGTAAAATTCTTGAAATCTTGGCTGTAGAAACATTTAAAAGGCAAACCCTAGCAGTGTAAGAAATGTGCAAGTAGTCCATTGTGACCTAAACCTTCTGAAAAGATAGTTGCTTTAGTGAAATGTCTGTTGTTGAATGAAACTGCAACCCTAAGTCAACTTGAATGTGACAAAGCTAATGATAAGCCTTTACCTAAATATGTTTTTTGCCACTAGGCAAGGAAAATAAATTTACCATCTGAGTTAATTTGTTTTAAACATTCTAGAAAAGGACACATAGCAAAATACAGCAAAGTAACTAACATCAGAACTTTAGGTGTAAAACTATCAATGCTACCTAACAAACTGCACCTAGCAGCATACCTATGTAATGTGAACGTATGGAATGTTACAGTGCAGGATTTTTAACTTCTAGAAGTGTAAAGGTTTCTTTCTGCCTCTGTGCTGCTACTAAACTTATTAAATGTAATATTGTGGTAGACAGAAAGGAAATGCAAGGGTTGTTAGACTCAAGAGGCATGATTACATCAGTGATGCGCAATATGTTTGCAAGTACAAAGCAAATGGTAAACAGAAAACTGAAGTAGTCTGTGTGCATGGAGACAAGAGAGAGTACCTTATAACACAGGCAGAAACATAAACTGTCCTAGGCAAAGTGTTAAGTTCAGTAGTTCTAGTACTTAATTTATCACATCACGTGATTATTGTTTAACTGTGAAATTTGAAAAAAAAAAGGTTTTAAATGAATTCCAAATGTCCATGATAATTATAAAAGTAAAGAAGAAAACAGTAGGTAGACTAGCAGGTTTAAACAGTTTTTATGATAAATGGGGAGAGACAGCCAAGTAATGGGATATTATCACTGGCAAGGACCTAAGTCATTACCCTGTATAGGCCTCCATTTGTCTATGATCCAGCTATGTTGACTCTGGAGGTGTAAGCTGCAAAAATACATTATCAGTCATTTGAGCAGGTTTGAGCTGTACTGAGTAATGTCAGAGGGAATGCATATTCTAAATGACAGAGAAGACATAGGGAGGTCAAAAATAAAATATAGGTGTTCTGCAAGCATACAATACCCACCAAAAATAAAACAGTATATTGTATGCAATAACACTTCTGATTTTTGTATGACTTGTGGGGTGTTGAACAAAAGCTGTTTTAGCATTTATATTGTCTTTAACTGTTTTTCTTTATTCATTGTACTGAAGAATGAATTAATTCATGAATAGGCCTGGATTATAATATAGTCTAAATATCTTGCATTTAGTAATATGTTTTTGCAGTACCTTCTTTACAGCCTCCAGCAACTGCACATCTGTCAGGTCACATAGTCCGCATTATTTGGAGTGATGATCAAAACCATCTGATCTTCAGCATCCATTATGTAGTCATTGTTGCATATGACTATAATGCAATCTTCTCTACAATATCTGATTATAAAGAATTTTTGCATTTAGTTAAAATCTATTATTCTGGCAGTTTGCACAGAAAACTAAAGCTCTGACTTGCTAATGTTCTGCTTCCTCTGGCAAAGGTATAAGATTTTAATCATTCCACCTTCATTTAACTACTATGTGAAATTGAGCAAGTCACTTAACAAGACAGTGCTTTGAATAGATTGGGAAATTGGACTAGTCTCCTTAATGACCTCTTGGACTGCATGTCTAGTAACTATAAACCTACTGCTGTTTGCTAGCCATTCTCCATTGCGTATTTAAACTAGTTCAGGAAATGTTATGGCAACATCACTAGTACACCATTTTTTTAAATGCAACATAGGCAACTTATTTTTCAAGGGCAGCAGTCACTTCATTTGTAGTTAAAGCAATGAAATGCAAAATTGTTTGCCAAAAGCAAACACTGCATTAGTAATAGTGCTCTTTAATATGGAATTATTCAGATGACTTACTTCTGCAGAGATTGTGCTTATGTTATTGGGTGGTTAATATTTCTTATGAGTTCATAAATGCTCTTCTGTTTAAACTGTGCTGCACATGGTTGGGTCCTATTGTGTGATGCTAGTGATCTTTATACAATTTTATTAAGTTCATCCAAAGCTACCAATAAATTACATGTAATTTATTTCTTCATAACAATAATGGGTGTACACAGTCAAAAAAGTGGCTATAACTCCTGGTGGGGGTGGGGGCTATCTGTGGATAAAAGTACTTCACATGCTTATCATCTGTCATTTTTAAACCGTCTTTAATCTGGATTTGATGACTAGTGTGGATGTATGGTGTGAATTAAGTTGAATTGCTTTGGCTACTGTGTTTTTGTATGAAACAAATTTGAAACGTGACTTTTGTCATTATTATTATTATTAAACTTTTAACACAGACACCTGAGAAGGATGCAGTCAACAATGTAGCTGTAATTGCTGGGTTTGGTAAATGACTTTACTATAGCCATTTTCATCACAATCAGGCATACAGTGTGTACACAGTTGATAAAGTGGCTGCAATTGTTGAGTAAGGATACTGATGGATTATAATGACAGCAGTCCAAGTGGCTTTTTATGGTTGAAATGTTTTGAAATGGGTACTTTTGTCATTGCTCCATACATTTTGTTTCATTGTTTACTGGAAAACATGTTCAAAACTACAAATCTAAAACAAACACTAACAAATGTTGCTGTATTAAACAAGTAATACAATTTAAAATTATCAGAAATGTGAATCAAAGAACACATACACACAGGGTCCTAAAAATGTCTGCAGTGGGCATATGGCTTGAAAACAGCTGATGGCCCAAGGTGCATTTAATCTACCACTGTTTGGGAAAGCCACCTTCTTAAAGTTCAAGTTGCCTTGGATTCCCTGTGCAAGGTGGGCTAACTGCTGACCCACCTTAAATGCAAGTAACATATGACATTGTGTTATATAAAAGTTTGAAGGATATTGAAACCACAGGCTGAGACAATTGAAGCGACACAAAATCGGCCTATGCCAACTACTATGAAACAGGTAAAGGCTTTTTAGGCTAGGTATTATCATACATTTATCTCTAATTTTGTTATATTTTCTTGTACTTTGACTGACCTAACCTTGGCTAAGACTTCCTTGAAAGATAATAAATGAATAAACTGGCTCAGGAACCACAGAAAATAAAATAATTTCATTAAAAATATAGCTTTTACATCAATTACATGCTTTATCAAAAATGATGACTCATATAGTGTAAATGTTTCTTTTATTTAAAATGACTCATTTATGAAATAGTTTATTCATTTACTGTGTTTTATGTTTCATAGCTGGCTTGATTTTCTCTAATGAAGTTACTCTCTAATTTACACTTCCTTGAAGGGTGAGTGAATAGCTGAAGTAGATCAGAAAATTAAAAGATATGCTGTATTCAGAACCAGAATTAGTAGCTCCAGAGTTTTCCAAGCCATGTTAAGTGCACACTTATTCCTCTGAAGTAGGGACAGACATGATATTGTCTCATAGTATCTCATCTGTTATAATAGTACAAAACTCAGTAATGCTGAGATGCATTGTTATGCATGTTATGCATTAAGAATGTTTTGCCATGAAATGGGCCCTTGCCATCCTGAAATACTGATTTCTAGACAGACAATATGTATTAATCATGTAATACCACCAATAACAATGGATCTACCAAAAAAAAAAAAAAAAGATTGCAATGTGACACTGTCTCAGCAGGCTCTGATCCCCTAGCCTTATACGTTTAGGAACCAAAACTGCCCAGGTTGCAATCACTTAAATTTGATGGGGTATTTCAGGTTTACATCCCATTCAGTCATTCAGTGGGGCTAGAAACAGTGGTTCTATGTGTTTGTGTGTAGGGTTGGGGGGTCATGCAGCACAGTGATTGCTTAATCTGGTGAAAACACTGGTGGTGGTGGCATTACATTTGCTGTTTGTGCTGTACGCATTAGAGGGTAAGTCAGGAACTGCAAAGCTCTTGAGATATACAGAGCAGGCAAGCAAATTGGCAAGAGTCTCTCTATAACAATTGGCGAAGAGTGGGTGTAATTTGGGGCATATAATGACGACTACGTGTAAAATAAATCAGACATCTGTACCCAGATTCTTTACACTAGGTTAACAGAGGATTATACAGAGTATAATGTTAATATGTATACTGTAAGACTATAATTCACAACTCTGAGTCGTTTACTTCAAAATGCTGCCGAACATGCCATATGTTCAGCTGTCCTTTGACAATTCCATTTCTGGACATTCATTAAATTTTGTAAATTTGGTGAAACAGACAATATGTAGAACATTAAAGTAGACAGATAGGTCACCAACCATTTTAAATAGAAAGGTAGTAATGGAAATCAATGCTACAGAGACATACAGGAGAGTAAAGATAGATCAAGTGCTAATGTACAGTTAGTGCTGTGATAGACTGTGGAAACAGATGAGCTAACATTACAGGGTAGTCTATTGGTGGAATGAGATAGGATGCAAAGAAACAAAACAAATTGATGAAGTAGCAAGTAACAAAGGAACATGATTAGTGGAAACAGTGTTTGAGGAAGAAAGGACAGCAGTGGCAAAAACAGTGATGAGGAAATGTATTAGTCAACATCTGAAAGGGTAATCATGGAGCGATTATTAAAGATGGAACAGAGTCACTGAAGAAAAAGCAACTGAGTGAATAGAGTGAACTGGATGGTTCAAGAAGGGACTATAAGAACACAGCTGACTTACTGTACTGGTTTGGAAGTATTAACACAGCAGTAGAAGCAGATACAGAACAAAATGACAAGCATTACAGTGACAAGAAACACACTTGGATTTGTTAAAGAAATGCTTTCAGAGTTCACTTGTGCTCAGTTGATGTTAGTAGTACCTCTAAACAGTTAAGGAAGATATAAGGGTTTGGAGAAAGGATATATAAAGTCCTACTGCCAGAGGCAGTTTTGTGAGGAGATATCATTACAGAATTCTTGAATGAAGCACCAGTGTGCAGATCCAATGATAAGGAGGTAGAGCAAATGCTACAAGCAAGTGAATCTCATTATTTGAGATGAAGTTGTAAATAAAGCAGCAAAGTCACAGCTCTGCCTTTTTAAGAAAGAGAAACCAAACTAGACTTGCAAAGCGAAACAGAGTGAAATTTCATCTTTGTGGTTAGAAGAATAAAGTAACATATCCTATCAGGCAGATGATGAAGCTTTGTAGATTTGGAATTATGGCCTTAGGGCTGATCTGGTATGAGGTTGTAGGCACCTGATAACTGAACAGGAAGCTATATTTGCCAGCTTAATTTGTTGTGGAATTTGTCAAGGTGCAGAAAGAAAGCAACAATAATATCAAGTTATTTAAAATACTGAACTTTGTCTTTTGGTTGGGGATAGTGCTTGGTATCTGACACAGATGATAGCATTTGTATACTTTAGCCATAAGGTTATTGCTTTTTTTGCTATTAATTGCTGGAATGAAGTCAAACCTATGTGCCTCAATGTCCTCATGTGCAATAGAGCTAATGCTTAAGGATATTGATTTTCCATTTTTCCAGGCCATGCACTATAATATTTCAGAATATAGACAGTGAACCAGAAAAACACAAGATTTCAATAGATTTGACATTCTAGGCCAGAGCGTTCATTGATCGTCACTTGTATTTATTCTTATATTTTCTGCTTGTAAAACTGCAAGCTTTCCACGCTTGGAATTATTTTTACTTCTGCTTACATGCAGACCCACTAAAATGATAATGGAACTAAAGTAATGACGTGAGCAGGAACTATACTTAACAATCACAGGTATAATTCCTGGAACTTTTGCTCATAAAGATGGAAATTCATTTTTAATAACTGTAAATCAGTATCTCTGCTAATGTTACACAGGCAGTTGTGAATTTTACTTAGAATAAGGTTACTAGTGCACATGAGAGCATTCAGCTCAGGTCATTTCAGGGTAAGGGAGAATGAAATGAAAATAAAAGATAAAGGCCAAGGCAAGAACCCTGAGTCATGCTCCTTTGAAGTACATTTTAATCTTTGCTTCATTCTCACTGAATTGTAGCAATTAGCTCATCGCTGAGGCAAAAGGATAGAGTAAAGCAATAAAAAGAGCTTTAAAATCATCATCACTGTATTCAAGAAAATTGATGTCTTGCACAGACTGTATTAAAGAATCTCTGGAAAGAATATTCTTCATGAATTGCGTACTACAAATAGTGTTAACCTGCATATTTTATATTATGTCCACTGATGATAATAATAATAATAACAGTAAAAAGGATTATTACTGGGTTTCTAATCATAGTCAACCTGTTTTCTGTTTGAGACATGGATGTCAAAAATTATACCTGAAGGCTGGAGTGAAATGAAGCTCAAGAGGTGAATCTTGACATCCATTCGAGAACACATAATAAGCAGTTGATAAGAAAAGCAACCATCATTTTTTTGTAGTACATGGACCTTAAGCTGTTCCAATGTATTATTTGTCACAGAGGAAAATGCAGCATTGAAGACTGAAAAACACTGATCTCAGACCCATAAATAGTAACTAAAAGGTAAATGTACCTCTGATGAAATGTCAGCTTTAAAAGCTGTTAAACACTTCAGAGTGCCATTTCCTTTTTGTGTGACAGTATGACATGTTCCACATCATTTAAAGCTCTTAACATTTCCTGGTGCTGTTCCACATTTGGATGCTGTGCGTGTTACATGACCCTAGGACATAGCAGCTATAAAAGGTGCATATCAAAAGATTCGTAGTTACCTTGCCTATACACATTCTCATAGGACACTTCCTGCCTCCAGGAGGTCAAAATAAATCTGGCTAAAATGACTTTACAGGCACCCATCCAGTCACCAAGCTTTGCCTTAAAGCAAGCAAGGATGTCACTGTTTTATATGTAACTTAGGTTCATAGGTTCACAGGATGATACTAAGTTATTGGCCCAGAGGCCCATATAAGGCTAGCCAAGAATTTTGCCCATGTTCCCTCAAAGTCAACACCTGTTTCCCCCGTCCAGCAGGGACACAGGTAGGATCCCAGGGGTGTATTTTCTGTTTCCCATCCAGTCGTCCAGATTTTTTCACAAATGGGGGAAGCATTGAGTAATAAATCTGCCCCTCCAGCTAATCATATTAAATGCTAATGGAGGGTCAAGGCTTTAGTTCAACTGTTCATGAAGCTATTTGTTTTGCGTAGATATTGGAGGTGTTACTTATAGAAACATGCACTGGTCATGCCCAAAGATTCCTTGATATAATAAGTGATTGTTCCCTAGAATGGATAGTAAAACAGTCCACTAGGAGGCAGAACATCCTTGATCTTGTCCCATCCAATATTGCCCAAGCATGTAAAACTCATAGTTTGTCTGCCCCTAATTAAATTGGATTACAAAGCACTGTCCTCCTTTAGTCTCAAAAAACCCTTAAGTGAATAATTCAGAATTTTCAGATTTCAAATTGACAAGCCTACTCATGCTCTATGATGAACTCTCGAAACTTACTTGTAACATCTTCAAAACCCATGCAGCCTCAGCTGCTTCTTATACAAGGGAGTTCTGTGCCCACCTTCAAAAGTCTATAGATCCGTCAGTCAGAACATGTACAAAATATAATGGAAAATTGAAAAACAAGCCACCTCAGGGGTCCATAAGTATACATTAACTTTACAACAAAAGAAAAAAGGGTACTTAGGTATTATTGCAACCATGTCTTCTCGCAACCACGTAAGTAGCAATTGAAACTACAAGGCATACCATATTTCTGTCACTACAGCATTTTAGTGATTCCAAGATTTGAAAATCAATTGAAATTCATTTTACTGAATATTGTACAGTTGAGTGTTTAAGACAGAAAAGCAGGGTGGGAGCTGTTCTTATTCAACAGACAGTAAAGGTAACACTCGCATTATCGCAATGGTGTTTTCTCGCAACCACATTATTTATGAACAGTTCTGCTCAGTAAAAAAAGTTTTCTTTAATGTTTCAGTGTTTCTAATGTTATCTTGTAATAATACTTCTTTTTAAAAAAAATGCCAGCAGGTTGGACATGGACAAGCATTACTTTGCCGTAAACACTCATAATATTTTCAACCCCAAATATTGTTTACACTTTCCCATATAACCTAAAAGAATACTGAGCTGACTCGCTAATTTAATGGTCAAAAATTAAACCTGTAATAAATGTAATGTATGACTCACATATTCAGCATCAGTACATACAATCACCGCAATTTTGGACACAATGACTCCTTTCTCAATAACATGAATAACGTGGTTGTGCCATTTGGAACGTGGTTGTGATAATACGCAAGTACCAAAAAAAAGTTCTACGTTCTACTATAAAACAAATCCTTCTATCATTAAGGAACCTATCAAAAAGATTAGCAAAAGCAACCATTAGGAACTGAAATTTAGGGTGGGGCAAAGGGGAAGCAAAGTGGTCTGAGTCATGCATAGTGCATACAGTTTTTGCTGCATTGAAATGCCACTACAGAAAGGCATTTCACTTCAGCTGTGTGATTGTTTCCAGCAACAAAAAGCACTGAAGAGCTTTTTTTGGGCATGGATTTTATGGGGTGTTGATTGGCTGATGTAATTTGGGAAGCCAATTGGTTTTCTACAATAATCTGAAGACTTTTTTTGCTCCTTTGAGAGCTGGTTGGCATGGATTTGGCAGGACATGGATTGACTGATCTACTGTAGGAAGCCAACTGGATTTCTACAATACTGATTGGCTGCTGTACTGCAGTACTCCAAAGACATTATTTTTTTCGCTCTTCAATTGGGGGGGGGGGGCATGTGGATTGGCTGCTGTACTGCAGGAAGCCCATTGGCTTTTTAAAATAAGAAGTACTCTTGAAATGAAGAGTTGAGGGGGTGAGGCACAATTTCAAGGGATTGGCAGACTGGCACAGTACACTAGATGAACCAACTATGGCTTTGATTAGGAATACCAAAGTAAAATATGAAAATAAATTAAGATCCAAGGATAGAAATAACTCTAAACCCTTCTTTAATTGCATCCAAAAAAAAAAAACACCCAGCAGTATTCTGAACTAATCCTAAATGGCACCACCCAATCTGACCCTAAAGACATAGCTGATATACTAGGAGAAAACTCTGTGCCCACTTTATCCCAGCAATAGTAATTGAAACATCACAAATCCCCGGGTCCCTAATCTCACCAAACATTATCAAGGAACATGGCCTGACTGTACGCTCAAAAACTAAAAACACCACATCTATGGGTCTAGATAATTTACAAGGCTAATAAACAGCACCAAATCATTCTCTTGTGAAAGCCTCCTGAACCTGTTTAACTTAAGCTTAACCCCAAGTTATGTCCTAGAAGAATGGAGAGCTGCTGTTTAATGTCCCTTCATGGCAGGGAACTATATACACACATCAGTCTAACTAATCTAATGTGCAAAACAATGGAATGTATCACATTTGTATGTATTGCTACATTAAAATCCTCATTCAACTCTACTCCCAACAGTTTAGCTTTCTTAAAAGTTGGTCTTGTTTACTTAATTTAGTTAACTTATTTGAGATCACTGAAGCACTAGATCATGACAATTGGATTCATGTGGTCAAGGTGGCAAGAACAATCTCAGAAAGTAAAAATGTAACTAATGGCATACCTCACAGCTCAGACATTTGACCCTTACTTCTCAGACTTCCAAACCACAAACCCAAACGTATTGCTATAAGCTGGGTATCATTGTTTGATCTCCTTTGGCATGGGATCCCTACAACAGGATCTAATCCTTATAAAGCCAATGGTGTATTGAAAAAGGATTAAAATAAAATACAAAAAAGTGCAGCATTGTCACTTTTGCTAAACGAAATTCATCCATAGCTTAATGGTTAGCCACTATCCCACTTCAAACAGACACTGTTGTCAGCCATCTTGGCATCATGGTTGAAAACTCCCTCTCCTTTGACTACCATGTAGCCTCAACAATCAGAAACTCCTTCTATGTAGCACAAGTGATTTCTTGATGCATCTCGTCCAGGTTAGTAGAGCTGTACTCAGTGCTGATCAAGCCAATTATAGAATACAATGATCTCTTTGATAAATTGGCTATATATACTTTTTGCCCAAGGAAAAATACTCTAGAGGTTTCTAACACAAAGGTAAATGGTCTGATGTCCCTTTTCTGCAAAGATAGGCTTGAAGCCTAGTCTCTATACTCAGTCTGTTATGACCTGCTATGTGGATATCTATGTCTTGCAATCTGTACCATGAAGGACCCCCACTCTCCTGGATCTCTTGCATCACCAAAAGGCAAATGGCTCTACAAATACTAACACTAAAGATTTAAATCTCCACTGACATAGAAATAAAACATAGTGGAGGGACAGCTATATTACCCAAAATTTACCACATCTCTGGAACAAACTTTCCTTGCATATAAAACAGAGTGACACCTTTACGTCCTTCAAGACTAACCTTGATGACTCTGAGCATTTGTAATTGCACTACAGTCCTGGTCTGCTTTGCTCTTTTAGAGGTAAAAGATTCATTGTGTGGACTGGTATTGGCAGGAGCACATGGTCTCATGACTTACTTACCTTGTAATTCCTATGATTGCATGATCATAAATCACTTTACAGGAGTCCACAAGAGACAGACTGTAAGACTAGCACATCACGCCTGTATTGGTAGCTAGGTCTCTTTAGTCTGATGATCTTTTTAGTAAGGAGCATTTGGGGTCTTTCTGGCCTCATTATATGTTTAGATAAATGCATACTAAAAAGAGCATTATATATTTTATTATTAGTTTTATTGGGGCCGAGTAAAGAGGAACAGAAACTTCTTTTTGACCTTGCTGAGATATATAGGTATTAATTAGGTTAGATGGAATGTTTTATTGACTACTGTTACTGTATTGTGGTTAAAAGGACAGAGACCTGAGTCATGCTTCTTTGAAGTGCATTTTAGCTGTTGCATCTATATCAGAGAACTTTTGTTATTAAATCATCTCTGAAGCAGAGGTATTAAACTGTCATCGGTGAGGTAAATATAACAAGGTTACCTTTCTCCAAGTTTGGAATATAATTAGCATGTTCCATGTACTACCTAGAGAATTATGATTGAGTCTCCAATTATACCCAGCTTGTTCTGTGACCAAGGCATTCACCTTGACAACACAGCAAAGTTGAGGTGGAAAAATAAATCTTGGCATCCCTGTCAAGAAATCATAACTAGCTGGTAATAAATGGAGACACAATCGTAATTCGTTGTAGTACACGAAGCTTTAGGTGCTCTAATGTACTGCTAGCTACAGAATAAAAGTGCACAAGTGAACAGGGTTTTACAACCTTGATACCTGTCACACAATTAAGCCTGCCACACAGACAATCAACAGCCAGAAGAATGACAAGCAATATGCTATATACACTACAGTCTTCAGTTTTTACAAATTATTTCATTATTTTGTGTAGTGTGATTTCCAGAATTTAAATTTTAAAAATGACATATTAATTATTATGTTCTTTTACCATTAAATGGCTTTTATTTTGGCCATATAGGTACTTTTTCAGATGTTCTTTTTTATAGTAATGAAAAGGTATGCTCCCCGGAAACTTGCAATGTACTAGGTGGCGGTTTACATCTTTAGGGACTGCATTCTAGAAGCTAAAGTAAAGGAATGAAAATCCTAATTACAAATCTGCCAGTAGTTATAACTTATGTTATGGACTTCTGCCTGCCAAATGTTGCTTGTTTGACAGTAAAAAATCTATTACAGCTTCAAAAGCTCTGAAAATTTTCTGAAGCTGTTCTGTACAGGTTACCTTGCATGCTGCTGTATAACTCCTAATCATAACAGCTTTGAAAGATGCATAACTAGAGCTGATGCACACTTTTGAAAGCTGTGATGATTGAGTGCTAGGGCACAGCGGTGCCCAACCAGATTATTTTTATGCTTTCTTAGAGCATAGGTAGCATGTTGTATGCATTACAAAAGTTGTTATGTACCTTTGAAACCTGTTATGATTAGGTCTGATTTTAGAGCAGTGCCTAATCTGGTTATTTTTGTGTATTTTGCAGCATAACCTAAGCCATGAATGTACTTCCGCAATATACAAAAAAATGCATGTAAAACTTCTGACACCTTGGGGGCACTTCCTAATGGGGTCTATATCATATATTCGAAATTCCAAAATATCGAACACCATAAGCTCGAACTTGGAATTTCGAAATACGATAACATCGAACACTCAGAATAGCAATTTTTTTCCCAGGAAAAAAATTTGCTTTTCAGATAAACTTACACACAACACAAGCACACCAAAATAAATAAACCACACAATACACTTAACAAAACCCTACTTTTAACCCTACACTAAACCGTACATACATTCCTATCTAGCCACTAACCTTAACCCGCACCTAACCCTAACGTCCGTAACTATCGCACACTTACCTTACGAAACTATACACAAACAAACTAATAAATATACACACATACACTTAACAAAACCCTGCTTCTAACCCTACACTAACCGGTACATACATTCCTATCTATCCACTAACCTTAACTTGCACCTTAACCCTAAGGTCCGCAACTATCGCACACTTACCCATATGAAACTATACACAAACAAACTAATTAAAACACACACATACACTTAACAAAACCCTACTTCTAACCCTGCACTAAACCATACATACATTCCTACCTATCCACTTACCTTAACCCACACCCTAACCCTAAGGTCCGTAACTATCGCACCACAGTGGAGGAAATAGCAAATCCATGGAACGGCCCACCGAAATCTTGCCCTATTATAAGAATTTGATGTTCCGGGACTTCGCTATTTTCATCCTTCAGTGTAGTTGGTTCGATATTATAACATTCGAAGTTTTGCAACTTCGATGTTATAATATAGACCCTCCTAATGAATAGCTCTACAAACATTTCTGGCTACACTATTGTATAGCTTATGTGTGCTGTGTGTACACTTGTATGTGTGTGTGTGTATGTGTGTGTGTGTGTGTGTGTGTGTGTGTGTGTGTGTGTGTGTGTGTGTGTGTGTGTGTGTGTGTGTGTGTGTGTATATGTATACACTTATACATGTGAGTGTTGTGTGTGTGTGTGTGTGTGTGTGTACAGTTGTACATGTGAGTGTCTGGTGTGTGTGTGCGTGAACTCATATATGTGCACATGCATATGCATATGAATGCATGTATGCATATTGTGTCTGTCATTATATTCTAATCCCACTGAATTTTATACAGAATTCCTCCACAGAAATGTGTACATCTACCATTTCTTATAAAGTACTCACTGAGGGAATGCAATCAGATTAGTCTGATAAGAATTTCTTACTCTAGTGCACCAGTTGTCTGCTGTTCTGAAACCTATTGTTCTCTACAAAATACATAAATCCTCCTTAATGAATAAAACAGGGTGATTGATAATTAATAAGATAGTGCTATTGTTTCAGAATCTGTGAGGCCTCCATATTATCTCTCTCTCTTGAATAAAAAGGATATGTGCTCCATCATCCAGGTTTTTGAGCTGTTTGAAGAGTTAAGATTCATTAACGTCAGAGCTATAAGCACTTCTGGGTAGATACAGTTTAGCCCTAGGTGCTTAATTTTCAGGGACTCTAGCTAATGTTTGGTTCTTTTTCTCTCAATAATGACTGGTTTACTGTTTGAGGAATGTTCCAGAAAGCTACACTAATGAAACATTTAGGCAATGTTGTCTTTTTACCTTAATAAGAAGACCCAAGCTAGACTAACTGAATCATTAAATGAACATGAATCAGTCTGTTAACAATCCCTTTAAGGCACTACATGCATCAGAAATATGTGTATGTGTGGAGAAGGGATGATGTGTAATAACTGTAATATTCTGTATTAACAGATAAGAAATCGATTTCCAGAATGAATAGCAAAGCTGGAATTCTGGAATTAATTTCCATAACTCTGTACTACAACTTGTCATTTCAGTGAATAAGCAACTTTATTTCAAGCAACAGGCAACTATTGTTAATCTAGCCTAGAGGTCGGGCCACCTGGGAGGTTTTTATATTAAGAAAGACAAGGTGTGGGAAGCTTGGCACCAACTTCACCCAGGTTATGATTTTTTAATTGTATTGTATTTAGTTAGTTATAGTTAAGTGGCCCAACACAGCAAACAGACTGACTTAACAGTATTTATTTATGTATGCATGTACTTATGTATTTATTTGCATTGGTTAACCTAGGTAAAGCACTGATCACAACAGACCAATTTCCGTTCAAACCCAAGAGAGAAAGATACATCAGAGGAAAAGCACAACATAAGAATGACAAATAGTTAAAAAGAAAAAAACAGTTGCATAACAAGTGTTGCTTAGGAAGGCTATGTACATTGAAGAGATACGTAATGTACTATAAGGTAGCAGATATTTTTCCTGAAGTAGGAATATTAAACACCATCAAAGTGGAAAAGAATTAGCACATTGATGGACAGTGAGAGGATTAGTTAGTTAAGTGATGTCACCTAAGTGGAAGCACCTTAATTTGGACTACGGTAAGAGAAGAGCTTTCAGCTGTACCTGAAATTGGTATGAAAGGGAAATTTCCTTAAAGTGAACAGAAAGAGATTCATAGAGTTTAGGCCACAAAATTTAAAAAGTTGCAGTCAGTACAATTTAGATTGGTTATGGCAGTTTGTAGGAGTGAACCTGGGGGACTGCACATTTTGTTAGGTAGATTTTGTAGATTTCTGCACTTCCATAATCAAGTTGTAGAAAATGGATACCTTTCCCTATGGCAAGTCTGGTGGCAAAGGACAGAAAGTATAATGTCCTCACAAGATAATTTACTGCAGAAACCAGACCACCACACATTTTAATTACCCATTTTTTTCTCATTCCTTTATGATAAAATTATTGTTTCCCATTAACTTCAAATTATTTTAGTTAATAAGAAAGTTATCTGCTGAATAGGGGGTTAGGTAATTTCCACAAGGATTTATGAATAGTGACTGGTCTATTCTAGCTCTGAAGTACTTGTTAATTTATTTATTGTAGTGCCAATTTTTAATTCCTACTGAGAGTCATAAAATTAATGGCGACATTCCTGGCTGCTAGAAGGCGGGATCATGACTACATAGTGCTCTGAGGCTGTCTGAGGAGAGACAGACAAGATTTTCTCCCCTGAGGGTACCCTCTAGAAACTTTATAATAAATGAT
Source organism: Protopterus annectens (assembly GCF_019279795.1). Taxonomy (NCBI): domain Eukaryota; kingdom Metazoa; phylum Chordata; order Ceratodontiformes; family Protopteridae; genus Protopterus; species Protopterus annectens. The sequence continues at coordinate 275,397,040 of NC_056743.1, forward strand.
AGAAAGTATTCTTTAGGTGTAAAAAAAGTGAAGCTATTTCACTGAGAAAAATGTGGAATTAGCCGTACATAATGATGGTAGAACTAACAGCAGTGGTCTGTAGTATATAACAGCATATGATAGACATCTTCAGCAAATTTCTGAAATATTGCAGAAGAATTAGCCAGCTTTCACAATAATAATAATAATAATAATAATAATAATAATAATAATATAATATTGGTAAGTTATTTACGGATTAAATTGGCATATAAAAGAGCAAATAATTTGAAAAGATACAGTATTGTTTTAAGGATAAATCAAATGTGATTAAAGCAAATTCCCCACAAAAAAAGAAAAGAAAATAATAGAAACCTACCCATACTAATTTTTTTTTTTGTAAAGATATAAGTAGTGTTATGTAATACAAAAATCCACCCACAGGCACTATCTTCAACATTAAATGTTATACCACTTGTACTAAGAAATGTTCCCTGTGCAAACAAGCTATGTGGTAAGCCAATTAGATATCTAAAGGATAACATAAATGACTATTGCTCAGTTATGAGATGTACATTCTTATAAAAGGAACTAACATTTCATTATATGATGAACATCAATTTATGCATATAATGAGTACTTGAAGTGGTTCAAGAAAATTAAAGAGGGGTTTATAAAATACCTTGAGAGAAATGCACAAGTATTATTAGACTACACTTCTTCAAGCTGATAAACATCCAGGATTAATCAGGATAGCTTTAACCCTGTTTTAAAATGAAAAAAAAAAATCACATATATAAAAATGGAATAAGAAGTGATAAATATACTTTATTTTATTCTATCTAAATCTGTATTCATCTTTTTATGCAGTGTTTACTAAACAGTATAACATAATAGTCTCTTTGTATCATGAGTGCTCCTGTTCTCTTGAAAGGGTTCTTAATGCATTACTTTTATTTGAATGTTGACTGGTTGTCAAGGGTCATATGATTGCTGTTGAATTTGTGGCATTCTTATGTGCTAATTATTAACTGATGACATCCTAGACATGAAAACCTCTAAATTTTGCTATTGGACTTCAATAACTTACTCTACCATGTTTCCGTGCTTGGTTGGATTACATGCCTTTTTAGGCCAACCTCTGTGGTTTTAAAAGCAAAACAAAACAATTTCACATATTAGTTCATGTAAACCTTTGGAAACGTTTAATAAGATGTGAATGCTTATCAAACAAAAATTGGTAAGCAATGTTTTAAAACAAAACTAGACTGTGTTAATGTATGCATGTTACTATAAAAAAACGAGTATTACATATGTTTGAAAAACGAATTATGTTTTATTTTGGTATAAAATTTTAATATGTATATTTGAAAAAATAAGTAAAATGCATAACTTATATATATCTATATCTATCTATATATGTGGGTCTACTTCTATATTTCGATGTTTCAAAACATCGGCTTTCTTATGGTCAAGACCATAAGATCAAAGGTTTGAAACTTCAAAATTTAAAAAAGACAAAGGTACTGAGAAAAAGAACTTCATGATGTAGCAAATGCAAATCACATGACAAGAGAGTTCTAGTGCATGCATGACAAAACATGTAGACTCCTCTGCCACCTGGTTGCTGCAGCCTAACTTTGCAGATGCATTTAAATGAAGAAAAACATTTTGGTAACTGCAAAATATTTTAAGTTTCATAAGACAAATCAAAAGAAGTGCCAAAGCATTTTTGGAGGTCATGACTGATTCAGCTAGCTAAGAATTTTCAATTTTGGAGAAGGGCTGGCAAATATACTGCAATAAATATTTTTATGTGGCATATGTTACAAAAGCATACAAGAGAAACTGCTCTCTAAGAATATATGACATCTGATCAAGAATTAAACATAGCAGTCTATGCAGAAATATCAACCAAAGAGACAGTCAGATTAAAGTAGTACGAATATGAGTGTACTTGTCACTGAAAAATCCATTAGCTATATTAAAAAGCAAGCATATTTTCAGCATGGCAGAATGCCACACACGGCTGATATATGTTAACATAAACAAACCAGCTATGGAAGGTGCTATAAGAGGGGTCATACTGTGCATGTGGCATTATAGCAAAATATTTAATAACATATTAATAAAATATTTAATAAAAAATTCATGATGCTAAACCTGAATCAGCATACGTATACAAAATGGTGGATGCAGGAACTGATTGTCAGACAAAACTGAGTCGGACACAAATATGAATCTTATCACCTAATAAGTTTATAGAGTATATCATCCAACAAAATAGCCAAGAGATTCTTTTAATCACTCCATTAGTGATAGGAGTAAAATGTAAGACCTATTTCTGACAGATGCATGAGAAATTATGTTCACATGTAAAACTGAAGAAATCAAAGCAGATCTACAGGGGGGAAATGTGTCTCCATGCGTATGGTATACAAAGGTAAATCACAGAATTAAAACCTAAACATATTTGATACAAGAAAGACAGCCCTGTCTGAAAGAGTCCAGGTAATAAAAAGTGTGCTGACACTGTTTTGTCCACTTTCTTTTATTGCATTAATTCTTTTCTCTATGTAACAAAAGCAAAAAGAAAAACAAGAAAATAGGAAACTGGTCAACCAGGTAGCAAAAATATTCAGATAAAACTTATACAAGTTAACTGAGAATAAAAGAATCAAACTAGACAATCTACAAAGTATATGTTCTATTATAACATTTTGGCTGATATTCTCTTAAAAATCTTCAGGTCACAGCCAAAGACAGTAAGAAATCTGCCACTGACGAGAAGTTGCCAAGACCACAGACAGGTACCAAATAAATGTTCTTCATATTGATCACTGCTACAGTAGCCTTAGACTTAGCTATATGAGTTACATTCTGCCAAGTATGTAACAGCCAGTCAGCTATCAAAGCTTCAGGACACCTTCCATGTGCCAAAACTCTCAAGCAGCTTGAGCTGAGCTGACTAAAAGACAAGTTTGTTCGTGAAGCCCTTCAGAGCTTTCCTGCTGCTAAAGAATACACATCGCTGAGGTTTTTGAGGATACACAGTCAGCTTGTGCTTTCCTTAGCTGGGCAGATAAGTTCCCTTTGGTGAAAAAAATCATTTTTTTTATTTTTACTGATGTTTAATTACTTTCCTCTTCAGGAAAGTTATTTTAAAGCTAGGAGTGCTGTGTTTTAATGGATTGTCTCAAGACTCTAATGTACATTAAGCACAGCACTCATTTAGCTGTAGTGTTATAAAATATTTTCTGGGGAGAAATTGTTTATTTTAACACTGTGTGCTAGCTATAGTGATTGAAGTGCTTTTTACTGTATTTTTTTGTAAAAAAAATAAATACATAAAAATAATAATAACTTTTGTAGACTGGTTATTTTACTTGCATTGTTGCTTGTTTTCCTCAGGATAGAGGCACTAGTTTCATTTTGACCATGGAACAGATTGTCAGTCCCATGGTTAGTCCTGCTTCCAGCCACAAAGAGAAAAAGTTAAGCAAACAGCCATTACCACCACAGCAGGCTAGCAATTTGCCTCAGCCACAGGTGGGTGACTCTGCTGTTGACATTTGTTGTACCTCAGACCATTCATCTTTTACCCAGGATCCTTCTGGTATAGCACTTACAGCCACTGCAGACAGGGGGTTAGCCATGTCCTCTGCATCTGTTGAGGTTTCCCTCAGTGGGCAAGGAAGAACCACTTTTATTGCCCCAGGGAGAGGGAACAGGGAAGGTTTCTCCAACCCAGAGGAAGCAGTGGCTGCTATTAGTAACATGGTTGGCCCCATTTTTCCTGTCAAAAGGAAACAGAAAACCAAGCATATATCTACTCCTCAAATTTCTTTAGATAGGAGTAGGTTACAGGCACTGGCTCAGGATTTAATTCAAGCTATTGATCTTTCTTGTAGAGTAGTTTCTGGTAAAACAAAGGCTCACATAGTGTCAGATGAAACAGTTGCATCAATAAATTTGAAAAAAAAAAACAATCCTTGATTGATACAACTGTTTCACCCAACACTATATGAGCCTTTTTGTTTTATAGGTCTTTTGTTTTTGGCTGCATGGTCAGACACTGTTGTGATTGGTTCCTAGTCTATTTGTTCTTCAGCATGGCAGTGTCAGGTGATGTTGTTGGAGCTAAATCACCCAAAATGGATAGTTCTGGTAGCCCGAGTATTATGTACAACAATGACAATTGCAGTTCCAAAAGGGATAATGAGCAGGTTTTCTCTTACTCGTAGAGTGACCTTACTCAACTGTTCACTCTTTTGACTCTGAAATATAACAATTTGAAGTCTACTCTTGAGAAGGTTATTTCCTCTTCACCCATTTTAGTTAACCTGCAGATGATTGTCCCCACTTCTGGGACTAGCTGTCAGGCTAGCATTTTACAGAACTCGGTTGGTAAAGAATTAATCACAACACAAGTCAATTTCAATGATTTTAGCAGCAGACAAAGTCTAGAAGAAGGGGGTGCCTCTAGATTCCCAACATGTATTACCAAGGCTTGTTCCACCAGGAATTATGTTTTTTAGATCCAGAGACAACACATCCCCACCAAACTTTTCAGTCTATGTTGGACCTTTTAAAGCAGAAGCTTGATAATGTGCTTAACCTCCAGATAAAAATGTATATTTAACTGAATGTATCAAAAACAAAAGAGACCTGAAGGATTTATGGCTGTACAAATTTCCAAAGGGACTGATTGAAGGGAGTGATGAACATTTGGAACTTTTAGAACTATTTGATAGATGTGGGATTGAACCTATGCATATTATTATTAAACTTAATAGTTTGCAAGTAAAGGTGTTATTTGATGAACTTAGTACTCTTAATAATGATATTACTAATGATTTACTATTTGAACATAATGTAAATAAATGTGACAGTATCTTTAACAAAGTAGAGCAGCAGGTTAAAAACAATTTAAGTAGGAAAAAAAAAAGTTGGCCAGAGACCAGTATGATTATCCCAACCACAAGGCATATCCCTTCCCTTGAGATCTCCGTTCCACAGAACACTTTCAAAATAACACTAGTCAGAACAAATTCACTGTGAACAATGCCCATTCTGTAGGAATTGAGGATACACAACCCTTCATTTCACACAATGGGTCTTCACATCACATTATCCCTCGATACAAATCCTGACATCCCTGTTGAAGATTCTTACCACAAATCACCCCCCCCCCCCCGAGAAGGTCAGAGAGGATTGAAAATCATCAGAGAGATGCCTCTTTTTAGCTTACCCACCAACATCCCCTGAGCAGATGAACAAATGACAGGCATGAGGTTGGAAGAGGAAAAACTGGAACAAACGGGGCCTATATTGTTTAAGGTCACCACTACCTTACTTCCTGATGATGGGGGGAATTGTTTCTACACATGATAGTAGGATGTTAACCTACCAAGGTTTTCATATTTTTTAACTACACAGACATGGTTATAACTAAAATACACTTTACTCTTTTTAAAAAACATTTCAAGTTTGTTCTTCATTCCAAGATGAACATTGCAGTCTGTCTTACTGAACTTAAGCTTTATACTAGAAAGCTTAATTTTCATTTTTATTGTGTAACCCCAATTTTTAGTTCCTTTTAAAAATGCACTTGGAATCCACCTCTCAACAGTACAGTGGCTATTTTTGAAACATTTTGTGGAAAAGATTTGTATACTCTATAGTATTCCCATTCCCCTATTACTACAACCTTTCCAACCATGAATGGAATTTGATAATCAACTTAAGGAATGTCACTTCTATGAGAATTATGACATCTGACAAGGATAGGGGTGTAGTTATAGCTGACAAAACTGACTGCATCAGTCAAATGTATATTTTGCTACAGGACTCTAACCAATATGAAATTATGTCTAGGAATGAAATTTCTGTGGCATATAAAAAAAATTACTTATTCTTAGAGGATTCAGTTATGCAGGGAGTTATATCTTGGGATAGTCACAACTTTTTGGTAAACAACCATCATTTTATACCGACAATTTTTGGTATACCTAGGCTTCACAAAGCTATTGTTTCAACTTTATTATTGTTTAATAGTTGCAGCACAAAATTCTAAAAGCTACCCCCTTGCTGTATTTGTTGATCTTATCTTAGAAGAATTCATACAAAGTCAAAGTAAACTTTATTGTCATTCAGAAATCACACAAGTGCAAAAACTGAATAAAATTCGATGTCTCTGGACACAATGTGCAGACAACATATAGACTATTTTCACAGACATTTACACATATAACACCTGGCTATTACATCATGGACATGCAGGTAGAGAGACTAATGTTGCATATAATTAGAAACACATTTACTTTTTGAAATGAACACTTACTTGCATGAGACTTTAGTATTGCACAGGTACTTGGTTAAGACATTGCACTGATCCTTGCACAGAAAGAGACATTTGAGTGTTGCACTGTGAAGATTAGCATATTGCACTATGGATAATTTATGAATTTGCAACATGTATTGCACAGAAAGAAGAGATATTTTACTGCATTGCTACTGCCCTAGATGGCCTATAGGTTACAGTCATGGTGAATATTGCACTAAGTATTAGATGTGACTGGTAACCAGGTTAATGCACATTTGAGACAGTTTCTACTGACCCAGGTTGACAACATGGAGTGTAGTGGTTACTAGAGTTCAGCAGCCTGGTGACATTAGGGAAGTAGCTGTTCCTGACTCTCGTAGTTCTGCAAATGTATGCTTCGGAAGCAGTTCATTTGACATATTTTAAAGAGCTCTTGGGATTTTCTAACTAATGTCAAACAACATTATTTTAGTGAATCCTGTAGTTTTGCCACTGTAGATGAAGTTGATTTGTTTTCTTGCATACCCCACCATTTAGGTTTAGATTTGTTTCATTCAGCCATCACTGAACTACACTTCCTGGATAACTGCCTTATTAATTTCATTATGGCTACTTTGGAACTGATTCTTTCTAACAACTTTATATTTTTAAATGGGGAATTTTTTCATCAGATTAAGGGAATAGCAATGGCTCCCAGTTGTGCGCCCATTTATGCAAATTTAGTTGTATATAGTTGGGAAAAAGCTTATATTATGGGGTCCATTTATCAAGAACACTGGCTTATATAACTAAGTTGCCTAGATGATATTTTTATTTTATGGAAAGACCCAGAAAGCTGAAGAATTTGTATCTTTTATCAACAATACTACTACTTTCCTTAAATTCACACACAGACACTTGGACTGCATGGACTATTTAGATGTCACAATTTTTAAGGACACATCTGATGGATGTTTTGGTTCCAAAATTCTTAGGAAATCTACATTTTCTAATAGTTATCTTGAATATAATAGTTGTCACCCAATGTATACTAAGAAAAGTATTTTTAAAGCTCAGTTGGTGAGGGAAGCTAAAATGTGGTCAGATTTTAACACCTTTAAGTTCGAGGTGGACAATTTATCACAAACCTTTTTAGAGAGTAGTTACCCTGTTGACTCACTGGCTAACACACTGGATGAAGTTTTGTAATGGTGAGGTACAAAATTCAAACCATTGTTGGGGGTTGATAGTGTTAATGTGTCACCCCCCCATTGTTTGGAAATAACTTGATAACAAAAGTTATTTTTCCAATTCCTTGGTGGTTACTTATGCTTCTTATTCCAAGAAAGTGGAAAGTATTATAACTAAGATCTGAAATATTTTCAAGGCAAATGAGGAGGTCTACAAAACATTGGGAGACCATCCCAACTTTGTATATAAAACAGGCAGAAACCTTAAGAACCTTTTTGAAAACAACCCGGTACCATCACCACTAAGGTACACAGGGGTACAAGAAGGTGTGGTGCCTGTAACTAGTGTGGCCACATTCTTGAAAAGGAAAACATTACACTGGCGTCCCCTCCTTTAAGGATCCCCTGGGTGAGGGGGAATTGTGCTCCAAAAGAGCTGTTTAAATTGCCCTAGGTTCTGGTAGTTCTAACGTTTATGTAGGTAAAACTGAGAGGCAATTCAGGAAAATAATACATGAACATATTTATGCAATTTCCAAAAGCAATGTGAACAGCTCTTTGTTTAAGCACACACAAAAGTGTTCCAATTATTCTAAATTTATTTTTGGTATATTAGAAGTTGTTCCGACTAACACTCAGGGAGGGCCTTGTGAAACTAAAATAGAATTTAGACAATTAATCTGGCAATTAAGACTAAATGCACCTGTCCTACCAGGGCTGAATGAACAGGATTCTATTACTCCAGTTCTCAAGTTTAGAGCTGTTAAACTATAAATTGGATTTTTTAAAATTTATTTATTTATTTACTCCCCACGATTGGGTGGGCGTTCAAAAGACATGCGTAAATGGGCATGCCTTTGTTAAAGGTTGAACGTCGAGATGGCACCTCGGCGTTCGTGAAAAGCTACTGCCAATCATTAGCGGACCGGAGTTCCACTGTGGCAAACCCTAACCGGGAAATGACGAAAGGCAAACAACAACAACAACATTTATTTATTTAAATATTTATTGTATACTCAAAAATTAATTATTCTAAATTATTTTGATTATTTTAATAACTAATTAGTTGGTCTAACTATTGATATACTTATGTTTTATTTTTCCCTTCTTTATGACATTTTTAATTAAAAGTGAGTCACGTGGTTATTCTAATTTATATTTAAAAGTTTAATTGAAGGGTTTACAATGTTTCTGATGGAGTTCTGTACCAAAGGGACAAAAGCACTTATTTGGTCTTTGTACTGACACATATTTTTGGGATTTTATCTCTGTTTGTGATTAAATATTGGACTTTTACACTTTTCCTGATTTACTGGCTCTTTACTTGGCCACTTTGTGGTCTCAACACAGGATTGTTTTTTTCAAGTTTATTGGTGCAACTATTTCATTCAACACTACATGAACCTTTTTGGTTTACAGGTCTTTCATTCTTGGCTGCATGGTCATACACTGTTGTTCCTAGTTTCTCGTAAAAGAAAGATATGCTTCTTTCCTGAAGAGTCTCAAGATTCTGAATCTGAACAGGAACATGCAAGGATAGATACAAGGATTTGTCCTCAGATTTCTGATTCAGACTCAGAGGAATGTGTACTTTCTGATTATGAAAACAGCAAATAAATAGAAGTCAACAAACTAAGCTGCAACACAGTAAAAAATAGTAAAAGAATGTAAGGAAAATAGGACCACTGCACAAATATAAAGCTAAGCACTTTTGTCCATTAATCAGAACTTCCTCAGAATTTTAGTGCAGAACAAAAAAGAGCCATATTACATATACCTAAAATATATACATATACATCTTAGTTGTGCATTCATCTGCTGGTGTTTTCACTTTCTGATTATCCCTGTTTGGGTTTCTTTTTTTCTGAGACTATTGCTAGAATGTTCCGGTGTTTTCAATGGGAGAACACTGAGGTTTCTCAGTCCATCAGAAAATACTACAACTTGTTACAGAAGGATTTTCCAGAACCTACACCCATTCTTCCTATCCTGTCTCCTTTGGGGGGTATGTGTCTTACTGCCTGCAATTTTCCTGATAGTCAGCCAGCTGTCCCTAAAAAAGGCAGGTTGGATGTATAAAGACCTTCAGTCTTTTAAATTTTTATATACTATTCCCAAACATGACCCAGCAGCTATACTCTTACTTGACTTCTCTGCTGCTAAGCACTTAGTTAATTCCAGTCCTACTCTTTCTAATAAGAATAGGAAAATTACTGATATGTATGGGAAAAAAGTATATACTTCTGCGACTTTCAATTTCAGAATTTTAAATTGCAAGGCTCATATGTAAAAGTTTATTCTGATATATTTTGACAGTGTGAGGAATGCTTTATCTACAGTTTCTTCTTGCAAAGAAATATCTTCTTTAAATAACTTAATTTCTTCTATTGCAAAGGTCACTATTCATTATTTGCAGTGAGTGTATGACTCTGTTGATACAACTTCCAGGGCTATGGCCACTGGTATGGTTTTCAGAAGGTTTGTTTGGCTGCATTCTCATAAATTCCCAGATGATGTTAAAACTTAGATTTTAAATTTTCACTTGATAGAAATTTAGTGTTTGGCCCCTATGCTGCAGAGGTGATTAAAAGTGTGATGAAAGAAGCAAGTTGATCCAGGGAATCTCTAGGTTTTTTCAACCCTATTTTCCAAATTGTTCAAGAGATTCTTTCTTCTCATCCACAAAATTGAGCAGCAGAAACCAGCACTGGACTGTATAAATCACTAAAATAAAATTTCAACAGCCAGGTAGCACTCAATCCAGAAGTTGAATACACCAAACAGAACCAATCACAGCTTAGGGCTTTCTCCTTTAGACATCATCAGAGATGTGAATGAAACATTCAAATCACATCAATTAAACACTGATAAAACACACACACACACACACACACACACACACACACACACACACACACACACACACACACACACACACACACACACACCATGTTATTTACCAGTCAGTAACTCAAGGATGTAAACCATTCACTAAAGATGTTTACATCTTTATGAAATGAGTATTTGATTGGTTACTCATTTCATAAAGATTTAAATATATTTAGTAATTGGTTTATATCCTTGAGTTACTTATTGGTAAATAATGTGGGGGGATCAGCATTTTACTGATGTGTTTTGAATGTTTCATTCACAGTTCTCATGATTTTTAAAGGTGAAAGTGCTTAATTGTGATTGATTCTGTTTGGTGTATTAAACATCTGTATCAAGTGCTACCCGCTCATTGGATTTTTATTTCTTCTCATCCAGTTTTGGCAAAAAAAATGGAATAAACAGTCTCAACAGAATTCAGGTAAACATACATTTAATAAATGGCAAGGTGGTATCTAAAAGAACTCTCAAGCCTCCCAAATCCAAGGACACTTCAACAAGTCTGAATGACTATTCAAGAGATCTTATAACTCTCTCCAACCCTGGCCCTTCTTCTCTTCCTCAAAGTCTGAATCTACATTTTTCTGTTTGGCAACAGATTGTTTTTAGACAAATGGGTTCTGAAAATCATTTATCGGGGTACAGATGGCAGTGAGAGGAAATTCCTCCTTTCCTGGAGGTAATTCCTCACTCGGCAGATCAGACCCATTTGCTTCCATCTGTTCTTCATCACATGCTATCCCAAGGAAAGATAGAACTATTTCCTCCTTCCCAGGCGGGGAGGGATTTTTATTCAAGGATATTCCTAGTCCCCAAGAAAGAAAATGCTTGGAAACCACTGCTGGATCTTTCTTTCCTAAAGCCAGCTATCCAAATTTAAAATGATGTCACTTCACAACCTGTTGCCTCTTCCTCTTTCAAATTTCCTGGTAATGCTAGACTTAAAAGACGCTTACCACATTCTGATTCATCCAGACTTCAGGCATTTCTTAAGGTTTTGTGTGTCAGAATCACATTATCAGTTCTCTGCCTTACCCTCTGGACTATCCACTGCACCAGGACTGTTCACATCTACTGTAGCTCCAATTATAGCTCATTGAAGGCTACAGGGTATCCATATTTTCCATATTTAGATGACTTGCTTATCTTTGCAAAGTCCTTTACAAATTGTCAAGAATCTCTCTCCTGGGTGAGAGATCTCTTGCACAAGCTAGAATTTCAAGAGAAGATTCAAAAGTCTTTCTTTACTCCCTCACACAGGATTGTGTTCCTGGGATGTCAACTAAACAACTTAGTTCAAAGAGTTTCTTCCACAGGAAAAAATAGATCCTTATTTAGCTCTATTCTAAGGTTTTCCACTCAGACTTTAGTCACTGTGAGTGAATACCTCAGGATTTTGGATGTTATGGCATCTATGATTCTTATGATTCCCCTGGGAGAACTCCATATGAGAAAGATACAGTGGTAACCAAAATCTCTTTGGTCACAACATCAACACCTCGTATGTCTTCAGATCCCAGATCTGGGGTTTGTCAGAAGAGAAATCATTTGGTGGAGACAACAGATATCCTTAAATCAAGGTCTCGCCTTCTCCCTCCCAGTTTATAGCAGTCTGTCACCACAGATGCTTCAGACTTTGCTAGGGGAGCAGTTTCAGAAGACATAAAAGTGCAGGGGTTATGAGATACCAAGGACAGTTGCAAGTACATAAATATCAAGGAAATGCTTGCCCTGATCAAGGCACTAAATTCTCTGAACTCTCATTGGTCCCCAGGACCTTTTCAAGTGGTTACAGATAATACCGCAGTGATGTGGAACATCAACAGGAAAAGGGGACTCAGGTCATACCCCCTTTGCAGACTAGTCATGTTAGCTTGGAATATAACTTCACAGCACAGTCTCACTCTACAGGCCTCCTACATTCTGTCAGAACAAAATTGTGTGGCAAGCAAGTTGAGCAGGACCAGGGCAGACATGCATGAATAGAAACTAGATCTAGTGGTTTTCCAAGATTTGACATCTGTGAGGAGTTTCTCAAGTAGACTTCTTTGCCTCTTCTCTAAACAATCAAATTATAAAATTCTGTTACAGGACTCCATGCAAAAAGGCCTGGAAGACAGATACCTTTTCTTTTCTTTGGACAGGAATGCTCCCGTATGCTTTTCAACATTTTTTACTAATATTCAGGGCACTTCTGAAGATTAAGAAGGAATCCCCCAAAATCATTATGGTGTCTCCCTTCTGGCCCAGACAACTGTGGTTCTCCCTTCTTTTAGAGATGGCCGGGGCAATTACCGCATGCTTCCTCACAGAATGGGTCTATTCACACATGACCAGGGGTGTTTGACAAACCCCAGCATCAGTCATCTTAAATTGACTGCCTGGATGACAGCATATTAATTCCTTTTAGACACCTGTTTATTGAGGAAGTACAGCAGGTACTAATGGAAGCAAGAAAGCCTGCTACTAAAAATCATACATTAAAAATGGAAAAGATTTTCCAAGTGGTGCCAACAACACGAACAGCACCCATTCAAGGCTAGTTGTTCTCTGGTTTTACAATATTTGTGAGAGTTACTATCATATGGCCTTCCTTAGGAAATAGACTGCAGCCACAAATGCAGATGCAGAGTGGTAAATACAATAAAAAAAACAACATGTTCTTACATGTCGCTCTGATGATGCTTGGATTGTAAAAGGTGAAAGCGCTAAGTCTCTGCTGATTTTATTGTATTAAAGTGACCGTTTCTTGTGTAAGAACACGTTGGTTTGTTTTTTTATTTTTTTTTACTGTATTTATATGGCCTTCCTTATTCCTATATCAGTGTTTATTTATTGCTCATTTCAGCTTGTCTGCCTTTGGATCCTCCTCTTTTAAGGCAGTGACATGTCACAACATTCTTGAAAGGGGTTTTGCAAAACAGACCTCCAATTAAGCTGGTGGCCCCTCCTTGATATCTTAATTTTGTGTTACAGAAACTAACACTTGCTCGATTTTAACTGGCTAAGCTGGCTGACCTGAAGCTCTTAACATGGAAAACAGTTTTATAGGTTGCTCTGACCTCTGTAAGAAGGGTGTATGAGTTGCAAGCTCTTATGGTGAGTCAACCCTACCTCATTTTCCACAAGGACAGGGTTTCTTTGAAAACTTCTCCTTTTATGCCTAAAGTGGTATCTGAGTTTACTTTAATTTAAGCTGTCCATTTCCCCATTTTCTTTCTAGTCTATCACCTTTTGTTATACTCACCATGACAAATCTATTCCAGACAGGGGTCAAGACCCACTCTACAAGGACCTTGGCGTTTTGGAAAGGATTGGATTCTAGAAATATTCTAGAAGCTGGTACTTGGTCCTCTGCACATACATTTACAAATAACCATAAGCTGGATTCCTTCTCTAGTTCTAGATCATGCTTTGCCAGGACCGTTCTCCATGGTCTCCTGGACCTTTTTCCTTCCATCTCCCAAGTATAGTTAGCTGTGGTAATCTACCCATATAGCTAAGACTACTGCAGAATTGATCATTATGAAGAACATAGTACAGTTGTATAGGTTGAACTTATTATAACAGTATTTATTCGAATGATCACTTATGCAGTAACCACTCCCTCCCTCCATCCCCTTTGTTTTTTTAGTGTTTTTTTTTTATCCCAGGGTGTGGGCATTTATTATTTGTTATTCCTAGACTTGTCCTTTCAGGGCTCAGCAATCCTCTGTCTGCTAACAGGAAAGCTGTGAAGGGTTTTGCACCCAAACTTGTCATTTAGTCAGCTCAAGCTACTTGACAGTTTGGGCATGTGGAATGTGCCCTGACCCTTTGGAAGCTGGCCAGTTGTTATAACCTTGGCAGGCTATAACCCATATACCCAAGGCTAAAGCTACTGCAGCAGTGATCATTCAAACATAAATATACTGATCCCAAGGATATTGCCAATATCCTGGCAGATCGATTCAGTGCCAACTTTACCCCCCTCCCACCCCTAAAGGGCCAATCTCAATACTGAAAGATTGCCAAATTTCGGTAATAACGGCCACACAGGTAAAAACCGTACCCTCCAAAGCTAAGAATACAGCATCCATGGGACCACACGACATCCTGGGCTGTGTACTACATGAACTACAAAATGAACTGGCATCTCACCTAAGTGTCATATTTAATCATAGCCTCACCTCAGGCTTCATGCCAACTGAGTGGCACACATCTACAGTTATCCCACTCCACAAGGGGGGATCCACCTTGGATCCAGGGAACTACCGCCCCATCAGTCTGATGAGCCTGATCTGCAAGGCCATGGAATGTATCATCATGAAACTTATAAACAAAGAGATTGGCAACCTTCAAACACTGGACCCCACCCAATTTGGGCTCGTGAAGGGCCGATCTTGTCTCCTGAACCTGATTGACTTCTTCCAATCAGTCTCCAGAGCTGTGGACAAGGGTAAGGCAGTCCACACAGCCTATCTGGACCTCGCCAAGGCCTTTGACACCATTCCCCACTCTGGAATCTTAGATAAACTTGCTAAGCTGGGCATTAATCCCTACGTCACTCGATGGGTTGCCAACTGGCTTACTGACAGAACCCACACTGTAAAAGTAGCCGAATCCAAATCCAGCTCCAGACAAGTGACAAGTGGAGTACCTCAGGGTTCAGTCCAGGAACCGCTCTTGTTTGGCATCTACTTCTCTGAAGTACAGGCCAACACTAAGGGACTCTGGCTAACAAAGTTCGCAGATGACTGCAAACTGGGAGTCATTATTGAATCCCCAAATGATGTGGATATTCTACAAAAGGACCTTACAGAAACAGATGCTCGGTGCCAGAGCCATGGGCTCAAGCTCAATGCCAAGAAATGTACAGTTATCCCCTTTGGGGAAAAAACATGTACCCATGAATTACCACATAGGTGGCAGTACACTAAACACAGAAAGTGTGATAAGAGACTTAGGGACACAGGTGGACAGTGGTCTCACCTTCGATAACCACATCGCCACAACAGTCAGGAAATCCTTCTATGTGGCACACCTCATCACTAAGGACTTTTCACCCAGAAAAGAAGAAGGTCATTGTCCCACTGTACTCATCCCTCATTAGACCCATTATAGAATACAACACCCCATTTGGTATGTACCTCTCAAGACATCTGCAACAACTGGAAAGGCTGCAGAAATAATACCTCACTAAAAGAATCACAGGACTAAAGCAGAAGTCCTATATTGACCATCTAAAAAATCTCCAGCTATACTCTGTCGCATATAGTCTATTCAGAAACAATCTCTTTTTAACATACAAAGCCATGTCAAACCCAGAGCTGTTCGACATGCTACACTTAAAGAAATCCCAATCCTTCAGAGCCACAAGCTTCAGCGATCTAAACCTTGTCATCACAATGAACAAAACATGCTGGAGGGATAGGTTCCTGACCCAGGGACTCCCCAGACTCTGGAATAGACTGCCCATACATGTCAAGCAAAGCACCTCTTTGGCCCTCTTCAAAAGGAACCTTGGCGATTGGATGGGAGATAGGAAATTCACCCCGGGGATTACGTCAGACAGGGATCCAGGGAAGTAAATATTGTGGGAAGAAATAGTGAGGGAATTGTTATGGCTAGGCTTGTATAGGTCCTAGGGCTGATAGCCTAGTACCAACCTATGAACCTGTGAACCTATGGACATCTACTATTATGGTAAGTTCATCTTAAAAAAATTTACTGTTTTTGCAAGTGAGGTAGAAATTTTAAGGATATAAAGGCAAAGACTGATCTTAAATCAGATGTTATCCCAAAATTCCAGAAACCCAGAACAATTTATAAAGCTTTTATATCTAAGACAGAAATGAAATCACAGAAGCTGGAATGTGTTGAGATGTTATCCAAAGCGGAAGTGATATGAATGTGTTATACCCAGTAGTATCAGGAAGATAAATTAGAAATGCTCAAACTTTTGTAGATTTCAGAATTAAACCCATACTAAGGAAAACCCACTGGATAGAACACCCATAAATGATCCCTATGCAATTCACCCTAAAAAACTTTTGAGTAGGGTCCTATAGGCCATTGGCATGGTCTAGGTATGGAATTCCTATGTAAATAAAGACAAACAGTTCAATCCATCAGTCATGGTTTTGAAACAGATTGAGTACTTGCCTCTGTCACAGCCTGGCTTTATCAAACTGCAGGTTTAGACCAATAACACCCAAATATATAGACCAATTGTCAGTCTACAAGCAGAGTTGCTGCACTGCTCAGCACTTGTGATAACCTTTCAAAATGTCAAAAATAAATTATTTTGAAAACCTGCTAAGTGTTACATAGTACTATAAATACAAGCAAGACATCACAGCTACTTGTATTGTCCCTGGCACTACAGTGACAACATCCACTACCAGTGAATTCATAGCATATGACTGGATTGCATTCTTTAAGTATATGCAGATTGTCAAATTATACATGTTGTATATTTTATTAGACAAGTAGAATGTACATTTTTTTCTTGTAATATAAAACTGCTTTTGTTTGTTTTCTCACTTTCATTACGTCATGGGACAGAACTTTCTAAGACTGCTGTAGCTTATTCAAAAAGGAAATTAATATTCAATGTGTTTCTGAAATCTCCCTATCTTCTGTGGAGTGCACCAAACTAGAGCTGCTACTGTCCTTTTATTTCTGTTTGACTGATACTGTTATTTTGACTAGGAAACATCTACAACTTTTGTTAAGTGCACTGTACTGAAGCCTTTCCTTCTTATTGTCTTGGACTCTTATCTATACTTTGGGAATTCTAACTGACATTGAAAGCTACATCCTCAAGGAAGAGTAAACCTGTCTGGTGGGCAGCAGCAATAAACAGACTCTATAATAAAAGGCAAAACATTGATGTCCAGGACCAAGAAGGAGCAGGTGCCAAGTTGGAAGCAATTTCTCCTTTGTCTGAACAAGCAAATAAGGTCACTAGTGAAATCCTCTAAGACTAACTTGAGTCCAAATGGACAACATCCACTAAGGACAATCACAAGGGCTTCTTCACATACGTCCGCACTCTCAAAGGTAACACCCAAATCTGCTCTGAACTGGTGGTCAATAACACCACATACACAAATGCCATAGATATAGCCAACCTGCTGACATACAGGTTCAGTGAAAACTTCATCCCCCTGTCCCTCCCCAACAGTAAACTAGGACATCGCAAGCACCTCTCCCCCTCTCCTAATCACCAGAAAGCAAGTCTTTAATGCCCTCTCAAAGGCAAAAAATTCAGTCTCCATGGGACCCGATAACATCCCTGGTTGTATCCTACATGAATTCAGGTATGAGCTCTCAGCTCCATTAGGCACCCAATTCAACCAAAACCTCTGCACTGGCTTCATCCCAGCTGAATGGAGGGCAGCCACTGTCATCCATCTACATAAAGGTGGAATGTCCACTGACTCAGGCAATTGTAGGCCCATCAGCCTAATAGCCTGATCTGCAAGGCCATGGAATGCATTATCATGGACCTTATAAATAAGGGCATTGGCAACCTCCAAACGCTTGACCCCACAAAGTTTGGTTTTGTCAAAGGGAGATCATGCCTGTTAAACTTGGTTGACTTCTTCAAAACAGTCACCAAAGCCATGGATGAGGGGAAGATGGTGCACACCACCTACCTTGGCCTAGCTAAAGCCTTCAACACTATTTCCCATTCGGGCATAATAGATTAACTCTCCAAGCTAGGCATCAACCCGTATGTTCGTATGTTACCAGATGGGTAGCTAATTGGCTCACTGATAGAACCAACTCAGTCAAAATAGGGGAAGACACCTCTAGTAGTAGACCCATAATGAGTGATGTTCCCCAAGGATAGGTCTTGGGGCCTCTGCTGTTTGGGATATACTTTTCTAAGGTGCAGCCCAAAACCAGTGGTCTGTGGCTGATCAAGTTTGCAGATGACTGTAAGCTAGGTGCTGTCTTTAATTCCCCTAGTGATGTGAACATCCTCCAAGAGGGCCTTACCCAAACTAATGACTTGTGCCAGAAGCATGGTCTCAAACTGAAATGCATCATTATCCCCTTTGGAGAAAATGGCATCCCCACTAATAATCACATTTATAACAACTTACTAAGCATGCAATCAGTTGTGAGGGACTTGGGCACCCAGGTTGATAGCAACCTGACTTTTGACCACCTCATTGCCTTTGTTGTATGGAAGGCTTTCTACATGTCCCACCTCATAAATAAGGATATTTCATCCATGAACAAGGAGGTCATAACATCCCTGTACTCCTCCCTTATCAGACCCATTTTTGAATACAATGCCGCCTTAGGCATGTACCTTGTCTAGCACATGCAGCAGCTGGAGAGACCACAGAGGTTCCTGGCCAGGAAAATTCAGGGGTCTCAAACACCTATCCTATACAGATAGGTTAAAAACCCTGTCCCTCTACTCAGTTTCATACAGACGTGACCTGTGTCTGGCATACAAGGCCATCTCAGACACAGCCTTGATGGAGTTGTTGTATATACACAAGTCAAACTCCACTCATGCAGCCCACATGCAAGGCCTTAACCTGGTCTGTGACATTAATAGAACTTGTTAGTGGGATAGATTTGTGTCCCAAAGAATCCTCTATCTATGGAATACACTCCCACTCCATGTCAACCAGAGTACCTCTCTAGCACTCTTTAAGATAAACCCGGACGACTGGATGGGAAACAGAAAATACACCCCTGAGATCCCGCCTGTGTCCCTGCTGGACAGGGGAAACAGGTGCTGACTTTGAGGGAACATGGTTGAAATTCTTGTCTAGGGTTATAAGGGCTTCCGGGCCAATAGCCTAGTATCATCCTGTGAACCTATGAACCTATCAGAGGGATTGGCCTATAGTTTTGCTTGACTTTTCAAACCAATGCTTCATTCATCAACCATAAATAATTGAAAATAACAGCTAGAGCTGTAGTTAGAGTTTTCTTTTCAGTAGCTTATCCATATAAAACCTTTTATTTTACTTTATTTGTGCAGCTGATATACTATTATCATCCACTATGACTTGTCAAAGTACAACTCTGAGAGGAACCAACTGACTGAACAAAACTGGCCAGTAAATCGACCCAACAAAAAATTAAATGAAAGTATTTTTTTCTGAAGGAGCCTCCCCTACACTCGCAAACATATATATATATATATATATATATATATATATATATATATATATATATATTAATCAACACCACAGTCACATAAACACAAAGAAGGGAGAAAGGAGTCAGTGTTGACGCACACATAAACTGCACGACCATGCTTTGGATGTTTAACATTGCAGAGTTGAACTCAGTGAGTGGGTTCCTCATGCATTTTGCACTCAGTAGCAGTATAGCAGCCTTCTGTCCTGCATGTGTAATCAGATCCTTTTTAACAATTGAAGAATTGTTTTTGTTCATTTGAAAAATCTTGTGAGTGACCTATTATTTCATCAGTGAAGAAGAGTGCCCTCAATGGCACTGGTTTGACTATTGCTATCTGCTCTTTTAAAGAGATAGACTGTTTGGCCATCAGCTGTCATAACAAAAAGTCAGTTGGCTTATTAAAACAATGATCAATAGCTGAGGTCATGGTATCAGATTAGTAACCTCAAAAGGGGTAGCTTACCTTGAATGCAGGTAAGGGGTACTATCACTGGAAAGATATCAGTAGCACCTCCATGGAATATTGTGAGTATATAAATGTATGAAAAATAGTTTGGTTAAGTCGCAATTAGCATTGGCAAGTTGGCATTAGATGGCACTCTGCTTAAAATGAGGTGGACAAAATCCTGGAGAGTCAATGATTATAAGCCTGTTCTGGAGCTGACTGTGTAAAGTTTATTTGGGTGCAACAGGTGCTGGTCATAACCCAAGGCAGTAATGTGCATTTTCTACAAGCTCTTAAGGACATCAATCCTCTTGAATACATCTATGAATATGTGCTCCTTAACCCATGCTGTGAGTCATTGCCAGTGGGCCTGAAATATTTGTGAATCGCTCTTTGCCATGCATGTGCAGTATGAAAACAAATTTGTGTTGCTGTAAACTAATGTTATAACTAATGTCTCTATAGTGCCATCGGCATACATGGCATTCTGTGCACACATGTACACGGAGAGACAGTGGGTGCACATTTAGTGCAAGCTGTGCAGTGCTTTTCCACCTGATGTAGGCATAGTTATGTACTTACACAACTGTGCCATCATAACAGCAGATAGTGCATGCCTCTGAATGGTATGAGTTTGCAGTGCTGCTAAAACTGCTGATATCGGGCATCCAAACTGAACATTCACAGACATCATTGCTTAGTCAATGTCAGCAACTAAATAAAGTTAAAATACACCATGGCATACTCAACACATGCCTTGCAATGCCTGTTGTTCACCAGCTCTGTGGAAACTGGTGGTACATGCTAGTGTGGATGGCGGCAGTACTTTTTGTGTTGGTGACATGATAAACAGCTGTACAAGTTTGGGTTATGATACCTAGTGCAAATTTAACTGATGATGTCTGCAGCGCTGCAGAGTAGTGCACTTGATATATGGTACAGCATCCAGAGCATTTTACAGATATAAGGACTGGGCTGTGCATGGCAGGTAATCAGCATGTTCCCCTTTCAGTGAGTAACATGACCATACTTGAGCAACAGTATAAAAACCCACTTTATGTGACCTTACACATTGTTTACAAATCGCTGGCCTATGTTCTTCCTAGATGAGGTTATTTTTCACATCTCGGGGGGGGGGTCAGAAAAATAACTCAGAAGAGCCATACTCACAAATGGAAAACAGAGTCTGCTATGAAATTCATAATGATGACTATGCAAAAAAAGTTACTCCAGTACAAGTAACTGACTTTTGGAGTAGTATCTGTACTTGCCATTTAGCAAAAGGTAGTGAGCAGCAAACATGTGCTTCTAGAAATTTGTAATATATAGTGCCATCACAATGTTAGCATGATGGCCTATTGGAGTAATGAAGAACACCTTTATAATGCACAAAGAGTCCTAGATACACAAAAAGATGTATGGGCTTTAACCAAAGAGAAATAAGTAAGAAATTATTTTTGCAGCATCTTATTGAAATAATGGTCTATAAAATTACAATATAAATGTAGGCTGTGTTAAAGTTATTCAGGCCTCAGAATAGTTTGCAAATTAGGTCATAGTAAGACATGTAAACTAATACCATAACTTTCTACTGAAGCTTTCAACAGTATTATATCCAATAGATGTATTCCCTACAGAATAAGTACGCATAAAAAAGAACATAGGACTGTAAACATGCCCTCCAATAAATGAAGGAAATAATCACACTGGATGAAATGCTTACCCAGTTTGATCCAGTTCCCTACTAAGATGGTATGGAAGATAGAAGAATTTTCTTACTGGCATTAGCACCAGGATAGTAGACGGACAGAGAGAGAGAGAGAATATCAGAGTTATTTCATGATCATTAATCCAAGTGTAACTACAAATTGACAGATACAGGAGCCCTGTGCCAGGTCTGGAGAGAAAAAATGTTCAGGCTTTAGCTTTACAGAAATGTTTTATACTGATTACATATCAGAAGCTAATGTGTATCCTTGCAGTGGTTCTGTGCTATAGAGGGACAAAGTCCTAACTATATACCAAATGACCAGTTTTTGATTAGTGGCTTGAGCTCTGAAGAAGATGGGCATGGGAAGAAAGATGTGACTGGCTAATGCTGTCTCATTCATCCTGGGGGAAAGGAGGAGGTTCAGCTGGCTGCAAGAATTCCACCTATAGGAGTGTGGTGCACTGCCCTCAGCAATGAAAGCAAAGCAAAACGTGGCTAAGAACCAACAGAACAAAGAACAGGAAAAAAATGCTCTATTCAGCAGGAACAGTATTGTAAATGAGCACTTTTGTTCTTTTATTTTACACCAAGAACTTCTTCAGATTTGATTATTGAATCGAGTTTCCGCATTTAAAAACAGTACCAAACAAATCACATGTTCAAAACAACCAATCCCCAGTCACCTTCAATTAGTCAATGTTCAAAGAATTTTAAAGAAACAGCACTAAAAACTAAAACCATAAGAATTTAAATGAATATCTACATAACTATATACATTAAGAGCTGTTTATTTAATGTTTTATGAACTCAGTGCTTGCAAAAAACATTTTATATTCACTCACACTCTTGTTCAGACCAGGAAATTTATCAGTATTAGTTTGATTTGCCATTCCGACTGTCTGCACTCTAATAGTTCTTTGGAGTTGGCACTGAAGTCATTCATTTCAACAGAGTCCAGCACAAAAAAAAACAAAATTTTTTAAAGTTATTACACTGTAGAGAATTTCGCCAAGGCATTACCAGTGTCTGCTTTTCTAATCACTTATGAATATTCATAAATTCTGCATGCCAGTTTTCTTATACTTTTACCAACATAGAAGCATGTACATGAATCACATAAGCCTAAATAGACTATGTATTTAGAATTGCAACTGTACCTCTGGTTAGATAGAATTTCCATGTTTAAATTATATCACTCAAAAAAATACTTCCAGTGTTGAAAGTAAAGCAGCACTGCTTACAGCTGCTGCATTTAAAAGTCCCAAAGGTACCGTGATTTGTTTTCTTAGGGTCAGTGTGTCTTTCTAGAATGGATTTAATGCAATTAGTTTGTTTATAAGTGATTCCACATTACCTAAAATAATCTACCAGTTATTCTGCAAAAATGACTGAATAGCTCTTCCTTTATATTCTGTGATTCCAAGAAAGAATGGGGTTAGAAATAACAACCAGTCTTTTGCTTAAGAAAAATTATTTTTCTTCCTAAAAGGAAGACTGGTTTGAGACCCTTTACCCTCAGTCACATTCATATAGTTTGGTTCCCCATGTTAAAAATTATATAAAAGACTAGTAAGTCATTCAAATGACAGACATTTAAATTTAGATGTTAAGGGATATGGAACAAATTAAAATATTTTTTTATCAGGATGTCTGTTAGGGATGTGACTACTGATTATTCCAAAATGCAGCTTAGAATTCATTAGAACTTAAGATGTCTTATGTTTTAGTTAATAAAGTTACACACTCCTACTAATGATGTGAGATTTATAAATTCAATATGCAGTAGACAGCTATATCACTAAGTAAATAAAAAGTGATATTTATAAAGATCCAGAAATGGCAGCCAGTATTTTTGAACACCTGATTTTGTTTTTGTCACAAAAGAAGAATGGGGTACGAATTAGTAAACGCCCACATAAAACCAAATAATACTTTTGGTTTAATTTCTGTAAAAGGTGCGTATTCAAGTGGTCCCTGTAATCATTGCTAATAAAGTGAAACAGCCTTTTTCTTTGGATTCTTCTGCTGGTATAGCTTATTTGAATTATTGTGCACACAATAGAATACTAGAACTATTTTGTACTTGGCTGTTTGTACATACAACTCTTTTTATCTAGCAGTGTCAGACTAACTGCTTAAAAAGCAGCAGAACATATTTGTGACATGCATAGCAAAAAGGGGGTCTATAGCATATAATCAAACTGTGATAAGTTCGAACACCACAACATCGAACTGACAACTCCGAAACGTAATTAGTCGGAACACTCAAAACTGCGAAAAACGGAACTCTGAAAAGCAATGGTTGGCCAGCTTTACACCCGTACTATCAAATAACACACAAACACTTTTACACAATTATTAATGTGGGGGGCTTCACCCCCCAAACCCCCCCTACTTAAATATACCAACTCCGAGATCGCACCACAGTGGAGATTTCATGCATATGTACAGAATGGCCAACCATAACCATTTAGAGTGCCGATCTTCAAAGTTTTGAGTGTTCGGAGTATTCAGTTTGATGTTGTGGTGTTCAGACATCTCACAGTCTGATATAAACCTGTAAAAAGGGTCTACTATAAGTGCTCTTTTTTCTGTAGCTTATGAAATACTTGTGAGCTATTGGTACACAAGCACTAGTTTGCGAAAAACATACAAGCCACCACTTGATCTGGCAAGTGTTCTAACTCTCATTAGACTGATCCTATTTAATTACCCAAGTCTCCCATCACCCAACCCTACTTAATTACATATCCCTATCAAAACCATAACTGAGCCAAAAATTCCAACATGGTCCCTAACCTTAACCATAGCACTCCTTTCCCTATACTTAAAGTTCTCCGATCTCTACTTAAACCTAAAACTCCATTCCTCCCTCACTAAGCCTAACGTTCCCATTGGCTCCCTAACCTTAAAACACCACTCACCCTCCCTAACCCTAAACTG
Organism: Protopterus annectens; assembly: GCF_019279795.1. Classification (NCBI taxonomy): domain Eukaryota; kingdom Metazoa; phylum Chordata; order Ceratodontiformes; family Protopteridae; genus Protopterus; species Protopterus annectens. The sequence goes on from NC_056743.1 coordinate 275,421,660, forward strand.
CCCTCTACTACCTAAATTTAAAACTTCCTTCCCGTTCCCCATTCACTTCATAACCCTAAACTCCCCATTCACTCCCAAATCCTAAACCAAAAGCTTCCTCTTCCTTAATCCTAAATCCCACTCCTGATCACTGCTGAAAATCCTCATCTATGCTTCCATCCCACTCCTGCCCCCCCATGGCTGCTAAAATGCCTTTCTCAAACTCGGCTACTGAGTTTCTATAAGACGTGGCAGTTCCAGTCTCACTCCACAACTTCTGCATCTTGCCTGAACATGCATTTGAGATAGAGTGTGAGTGGCCAGCTATGCGAGCTACAACACACCCAAGTCCAGGTTGCAAGACAGAGGTATTTCAGCACCTGGGACTCAGGCACTTGTAGTAGACTATGGAAAAATAAGAGGAGTTCTTTATTCACCCATATTTTGATTGAAAATGCTTCTTGTACTTTTATATTTGTGACTTTATATGTTTTATTTAAACCTAACAGGGGGACTTGGATACTGTGGTTATAAACTATGACTCATCCCAGGATGTAAAAATTTGAGCAAATAAAATGTCATATATTAGTAACTGTTTAGCTTTTTTCTAACTTCAGCATAAAAAGATGAACCATGACATATCATGGCTAATTAGTTTTTTCTATTAGTTTTGTTGTTTTTAAATGCTGGCGTTTTGTGTAACTTGATTTCACGGTGAGGAAGAATGCACTACCCAAAGCATTGTTTATTAAAAGTTACTTCATATTACTGCTGTTCTTGCTTTGTTTAATTTCCTTCATCTGGATAAGCAGTTGCAATTAAAGCCTGAGCAGATGGCATTATGCTATGGAATTCCAGAATAGGACCCCACTACATACAGCTGTAATACCCAGCTCCCATAGTTTGGGACAAGAGTGAGGAACGCTCATACGATACCATATACAATGACCCTGCTTTATAATTTTCCATCCACTGTCATTCAAACAGTTATTTGAAAAGCAAGAAGACAAAAAAACAGATTGAGGTCAGCCAGAGTAGTACAGAGATGTGAAATGAAGGAGTGCTACAGCAGGACAGCAGAAAGGAAAAGAAAAATATGAGAATCAATCAGCTACAAAAGGCTTTTTCAGAGCTTATGAGGAGGTTAGTACAAAGATGGGGAGCACTGGTTGAAGTGACACACTGACTTTACAGCAAGCTTAGGAACAGACACATGATCCTACAGGAAAGATAGGAGGAGAAAAGAGAAAAGATGGAAAAGTAAGGATTAGAGGGTGTGTTCATGAACCAGAAGTAGAGAAAAGGAACAGAGTAGACCAACAGCTAATCAGAAATGGGAAAGAAGGAAGGAAGTTGTGGAAACTAGGTAGCAAATATAGCACTGGAGGAAGGGTATTATGCAGGATCAGACAGCACTGTGGTCAGCTAGGTGCTGATATTCTGTCACAAAGGAAACATTAACTTTAGGAGTGGGGAATGGGTCTGGTCACAGTGAAGGCTGATGTAAAGACTGGTGCTGGATAAGACAATAAAGGTCATAAGATAGATAGTGGAGAAGGGTGGCACCAGGCCACTTTGCATAGTTCACTCTGGATCCACTTTTCACTATGGAATACCCCACAGGCTTATTTCTAAGACCATTATTATTTTCTCTATCAGGTCCACATTCCACTGTGGAGTACCCCCAAAGCTCGATGTGAGGACCACTATTTTCTCTTATTAGGTCCACTTTCCACTGTGGAGAACCTCAATGATCAGATTTAGGGCCATTGTTTTTTCTCTGTTTATCAATGTCATAAAAGTTGAACATTACCATTAAACCTAACTATGCAAAATCGTGTAACTTTACCCACAGAAGTAAACTAATTGTCAGTATTGGTAAAGTCAGAGGAATGCTATTTGCCATCCCTCAGAGGCTTGTGGGCCTATCTGTACTCAAATGCTATGACATACACAATAATCTAGTTCCCACTGTGAACCAACAAAAATAATTAGGCTTGACATTTCACCCCAGTCTATCTTTTATCAATATAATGAAAAACAGTGCAATGAACTCTATCACAATTAAAATTATGTTGTAGATTGTCATACCTACTTAATCCAGAAGTCAAAATATCCTTTGGAAAAAAATGTTTTAATTCCCAAACACAAATAAGCTTACCCATTATGATACTACACTCAAGCAATAATGCATGCATCCTTCAAAACACAGTTAGCAAAAAAGTTTGATTTGCTTTGCCTACTGACTAAAGAACTTATCATTTTGATTTATTAAAAAAATGGCTACCTACTACCATCAGGGTAATCTTGCTAATTAAGCATACATCTTTTCAAAACAATACAACTTTAGTACTGACCATCACAACCCACAAAACTATCACAAGATATTATGCCCACAGATGTAACAGTGTCCCTGGATTGAATTAGTCAGATGCTCAGCTGTTTGAGTTGTAAGACAAAGGGCTTTTTCTAAAAATAGGTTCTGCATCAGGGAATAGTTTTCTACTTAACATCAGGCTAAAATATCTATCAAAGCTTTCAAAACTAAGCTAAAACAATTTCTTAGTAAAAAGAACAAATTGTATTTATTACTCAAAAGTTACATAATTTCTAGAACAAAATTGCACCTGCATATTAAACAAAATGCCACTCTCACTTCCTTCAAAGAGAACCTTGATGTTCTGATGGGCATTGATAACTTCATCCTGAATGCAGCATGTATTGCTGGTCTGAAAATAGGAGGTACAGGCCAAGGATGGGTACATGCAAGATGCAAAGGGTCTCATTACATACTTGCCTTGTAACTCCTAGGTCTCTGTGATCATAAGTGTATATTTCATAGATTCAGGTTAGATTGCCATAACTTGCCACATGTCTACAATACAGGAAAACCATGCTAAACCTTAATCAGAACTTCTACTGTCTAAACTCTATTCATATGTAAATACTTACAAGATGTGTTGTCCCAACAAACTATGTATCATATTACAATAACTGCTTTTTCATTTCTGTACTATATGTTATATTCAGTTCTGTACAACAAAACCTGTATTAAAGTAACTGCTTTTTCAAGCCTGTATTACATAATTGTGATTTGCTTATAGTATAAAGTACTGAACTTGTACTTTTTTAACACTGTAGATAGAGCTCGGGCTGTGGATGAAAACACCCAGCTGACCAGCCCACTTACCCATTTAACAAACAAACAAATGGAGAAATAAACTCAATAAACTGGTATCACAGAAAGTACAATAAGTAGCCTGGAAGCACAGGGTGGACAGCAAATATCATGACTTTAGGTACATGCTGACTTTCAGAGGTGCTAACCAAGCAAATAGTGAGCAGACAAAGGAACCTAGGAATTGGGATTTAAACTTTATGGTAAGACAAGAGATAACATAAGGGTATATGGGCAACTAAGAGAGGTATAAACTGGGAAGGAGTTTCATGTTGAGGATGGGCTCCACCTTAGTAGTAAATGAGCAGTGTTGATGATGCATAGGTTTTACAAACATAAATGCTGCCCCTTTCAAATGAGGTGGAGACATATGGAAGAAAAAGAAATTGAACATGGAAATATTAATATGACAGACTAGAACTAGGAGGGGAATAGGGAACTACAATGAAAGATGTTTAATAAGCTAAAATGGAGGAAAATGACAGGAAGCAAAAAGGGGGCCAGTGGGCAATTTTTTGCAATGTCATGAATCTAAAATTCAAAACAAAACACACACACACAAAAACAAATTATAAAGCAAGTAAGTCATAAAATCATTTATACCTAGCCAATACTCTTTCATGATGAACCTCCACTAGAATGCAAGGCAGGTCACATGAAATAATGAATTTATAGATGCCCATCCATCATAAAGGCTTACCCTGAAAGCTATGAGAGTGCCATTGTTATACATGTAAGGGCATTTACTCTAGATATGGGGTAAATTTGGTGTAATATATCTGTCCCTTCACCGTGTTTTATTTATATGTCCGTGGGGATTTAAATCCTTACTTATTGTGTTCGCCACAGGCAGAGAAGTGAAGAACCAGTGGAAAAAGATAGTTGTGTGGATCATCCAAGGACTTGACAAGATGAATATATTGGTAGCATCACATGACTAGGGCAGTCAAAAAGAGGGAGTGTGATATAGCTTTTCCAAGTCCTCAAACCATTAGAAGTGACAGGAAGAGGAAAAGGGAGGGAGGACTGGTAGAATGTCAATGATGGGATAGCCTTCAAGGCTATGAGGAGAAAGAACAAGGAAAAGGTGGCAATGTAGTGGGACAGAATATAAGTGGTTAAGAATATGAATATGTGTGACACTGTAGTGGGTCAGAATATAAGTGGTTAAGAATGTAAGTATGTTGTTACTCATACTATAAGCAAAAGGTGGAGAAATCTGGTGGCTGGACCCCATATACCACCCTTAGGACATATCATTGGGGGAAGACATTCAATTGGTACACAGGTTCAGGACTAGAAATAGAAAAAGATGACAGTGGTGATACAAAGCTCTGGTTACCTAATAACAGCCTGGTCCATTTCATCTAGACAGAACTCTGGAAGAGATAGAAATTGTTCAGTTGGTGTAAAAAAAAATCACCAAACATTACACCATTCTAAATTTTAATACTCATCTGATCTGTCAGCTTTCATCATGAGGAGATGAGATCTTCACTGGTAAACGGGTATTGAGTTGGAGTATTTTTATATTAGGCACAGAAGGGTAGACCCAGAAGGCAAAGACAGTAGTGATGAACTACCTAATTATGGATTACAGATATCTGGCGGTGGAGCTGTGGAAAGAATTACGAAAATGGAAAGAAATGGAGGAGGCCAACAGCCTGTGCACAAAATTCAGAATCATTCTCAAAGGTATAAATGGGTGCTAGGCCAAAGTAAGGAAGGTATACATGGGTGTTAGGCCAAAGGAAGGAAGGTATACATGGGTGTTAGGCCAAAGGAAGGAAATTATACATGGGTGTTAGGCCAAAGGAAGGAAATTATACATGGGTGTTAGGCCAAAAGAAGAAGAAAGGTATACATGGGTGTTAAGGTCAAAGGAAGGAAATTATACATAGGTGTTAGGCTATAGGAAGGAAATTATACATGGGTGTTAGGCTAAAGGAAGGAAATTATACATGGGTGTTAGGCCAAAGTAAGGAAGGTATACATGGGTGTTAGGCCAAAGGAAGGAAGGTATACATGGGTGTTAGGCCAAAGGAAGGAAATTATACATAGGTGTTAGGCCAAAGGAAGGAAATTATACATGGGTGTTAGGCTATAGGAAGGAAATTATACATGGGTGTTAGGCTAAAGGAAGGAAATTATACATGGGTGTTAGGCCAAAGTAAGGAAGGTATACATGGGTGTTAAGGCCAAAGTAAGGAAGGTATACATGGGTGTTAGGCCATATTAAAGAAGTAAGGTATAAATGGGTGTTAAAGATGAAGTATGGAAGATATATATGGGTGTTAAGGCTGAAGAAAGGAAGGTATATATGGAAGTTTGGCTAAAGGAAGTGGAGGTATAGATGAGCGTTAGGCCAAAATAAAGAAGGCAGGTATAAATGAGTGTTAAGGCCAAAGTAAAGAAGGTATACATGTGGAGTTACGCCAAAGGAAGGAAGTTATAAATGGGTGCTAGGCCAAATTAAAGAAGGAAGGTGGAAATAGGCGTTAAGGACAAAAGAAGAAATATGAAGTTTAGAAAGAATATTAAGTAAGTTAAACAGAAATGTTAGTCAGTACTAGAGAATAAGGAGAAAGCATTCAAATGTTGGAACAAATTAGGATTGGAGGAAGAGAAGCAGGTCCATATTAAGCCAAGAATAAAAATAACTAAATGGGTGTTTATTTTGGCCAAGACTGATTTGGATAGTGATCTAGCCCAGGGGTAAAGAATAGTTAAAAAGAACATTTTGGATAATTTCTAAGTGAAAAAAGGGGATGTTAACCTAATCATCTTGGGCAAGAGTGGAAGTGAGGTTAAAGATGAGAACATTACTGATGTAATAAGGTTATTTACCTCAGTATTCATAAAATAGAGTGTGAAGGGTGCCAAGCTGGGAGGGGAAGAACTGTATGTTAAGTGCAAATGGATGATTTTTCCAGTAGGAATGAGTGAGGTAAAAAAGTGGCCATAAAATAGGGATATGTATACCAAAGTATCTTAATGGTTTAGTAATTAAAGTACAAAAAACACAATACCATGGCAGCACTACTTTCAGAATCTATGACAGATAGCTTCCCTGCAGGAAAGCACCAGATAAGTGAAAAATGCTTCAGTCTTCTCTTTCAACAGTGGTGGTACAAAAGCATACACAGACAATTATAGACCACACAGCAAAGAAGGTAATTAAAAAGACTCTGGAAAAGACAGACAGCTACAGGGCCCAAACTATTACAGCTTCACTGCCAAGAAGAACTGCCTATCAAGCCTTCTGGAGTTCTGCAACAGCAATGTTAGATGAGAAGTGACAGAGATGTTATTTATTTAGAATTCAATGAGGTCTTTGAGGGAAATATTGTAGATTCCTTGTTAAGCTCAAAGGACAGAACTGGAACAGATGCTTACAAACTGTGTTGGAAAGAGTTGTGAGGAAGAGGCTAAAAGAGGTGAGGGAAGTAACCAACGAAATGCATCCAGAATCAGTGATGGGAACCTTGTTCAATATATTGAGCATTGATATGTCAGATGGACTGGCTAACAGGGTCAGCTTACTTTAAGGTACAAAAGTCAGGGCCAAGGTTCTGGATGGGAAAAGTTTGAAAGAGAACCTGGAAGTCCTCTGCAGTTCAGCAGAGAAGTAACAAGTGAGGTTCATTGTAGATAACTGTACTGTTCTGCATTTAATATGCACCTGTATAAGTATTATTTTTCAGAGAATTTTGGGCACTTGGAACAAACGTATTGAGTAGTTTGTGAGTTATGGATCCGTGGGTCCTTCATGAGAGTATGGGACTGCTAATAGCTTTTGGGCAACACTTTGTTAGAGAAGGCAGCAGTTATATAGTACATGCACTATTCTTTCAGTTGTCACTCTATGTAAGGTAATGTACTTATGTTGGCTCCTTACTGTTCAAGACAAAACTGATGCTCATCTCCATCTAAGAATATGCTCTAGTCTCTGTGTTTGCTATCCAGTAAAATATTACTTCAGCAGTAAAAGGGAAAGGTCCTTAACTATTCCTTTTGCAGAGCTCCTATCCTGACTGGTCACAATTTAATTCCAAGCCAGAAACTATTCTCTTTGGGGTTAGCTCCTTCATGCAGAAGGATGATGCCTTGATTGTGACTCAGATGAAGTGGCATTTATTAGCACCTCAAGCTTCCAATTGTGAGGAATTGACCGGGGGGTGTTCTGCTGCAGTGCCAGTAACTACTTGACAGAAAGAATAAGAGAGAGAGAGAAGAGAGATGCAGGAATGGAAAGTATGGGCCAGGGATATGTATTTGATACTACCATGCTGTATCCATGCAGTGGCTTTTGTAAGGCATGATGGGAACATGCACACTTCTAAAGGAAGGCACACTAGGCTATCACATCTGTAAGTGTGCATAGCATCCAGCAATGGAGAGCTCAATAAAAAAACATGATGGCTGCATGGGTGATGGTCTCACATTAGTGGCATTAGCCCTAAAATATGGACTTAATTGTGATGATCATCTGAGAATGGGTTCATGGTTAGAAGGCAGGAGGTTAAAAGAATACAAAAAAAGACTTATTTTCTCCGATAGTACACAGTATCCTGGAGGCTAGGAAACCAAACAGCAGTAAATTCTACTTACCTAACATGGAAGGGGTTTTCAGTGTGATATGAATATAACCATTTCAGTCTCTTGAAAAGATGACTGCCTTTTGTTCTTGTATATCTGGCCTCGTTTGTTAAGTTCTTGTCTACCTTGTTCCTCATTTCATTTTGCCAGAAGTAAACTCCTGGTTCAGAATACTTCAAAGTGCCTTCCCTCAGATAACATCCCTTATTGTCAGCCAGCTCCATTTTGCATCCAGATGGAACTATTCAAATTATAACATGCAGAATGATGAAAGGTGATGAACAGACGGAGTCCTAATGCAAATGGTTGAGATGTAAGGTGTGCACATCTTAAAGAACCAGCAAGCTGTAAAGTGCTTTAGAATCTATGGACACTGCGGAATATCTCAGGTGCATTATATTTTGTAAAAGTGAAGCATACTTCATTCCCTTTAAATAGCTGAGATTGGGGAAAGGAAGTCCAGTGGCACACAACTTGGTGAAACTGCCAGATGCCTGCCTTAAAGCATTTCACCTGCAGCATGTTCACAGTGGAATAAAGCACACCACATATTTTGAAAATACATTTTAAAGAGGAGCAGCTTGTCTGCATATAAGCTGTTTTTGTGTTGATGTGTAAGCTCTGCAAGAGGACATCTACGTGCCCAGTAGGATTCAATGGTCATCCAAGCAAACTTTGTTTCTGAAAATAAAGTCCGACGATTTTGTAGAAGGAATACAATCTATATCTTTTATTCCTGGTCCAATTTGCTTGCATCACTGTGCAGATAAAAAGAACATTCGACATTCTTTTACTTTTGCTTACTATGAGCTATTTCTTTTTTATTTCTTCTGCAACCAGTGAAGTGAGAGCATTTTAATGAATCACAAAAAAAAATGGCATAATAAGTTATTCTACAGGTTATTACAGCATGGAATTGTTCTGCTTCTGAAAGCAAATTACTGCCGCATTCTCCAATATTTATGAAGAAAACTGCCTGACTGATAAAGGAGTACTTAATTACAGGCCAGAAGGAAGAGATTACAGCAGACTATGAGTTAGTTTAAAATAATTAATTTTAAAATCACAATGTGGGCAAAGAAGATAAGACAAAAGGTACACTGGAATTAGGATATTAGAAACGCAAAATGTGTTGCCTTGGAGCACTCAAAGCCATTGGGCTCTACAAGGTAGAACTGCAGTTCCTTTGTAATTAGTAGTAGTGGCAACACTAGCAAGAGAAGACAGATTTTCCTGAGCCTTAGAAGAGTAGCACAGGTCAAAGATAACCCAAGGGAGGTTTGCAAAGGTCAGGTCTTGAAAAGCACTTCATGCAGTATGCCTGTTGTTTAATGCTGTACACGAAAGATCCGCAGTAAATTACAGATGGAACTAAGAATAATAATAGGCCATGCATTCAGCTAATGGATTTGGAATATTGCTACCAGTCCTTGGACTTTTGTATCTCTTACACACACACACACGCACACACACACACATGCAGAGAGGCACGTCAATTGCAAAATATGCTGCGTTTTCATTGCTTTAAAATGCAATGCACAAATAGCTGTAAAATATTAAATATCTTATATATTATTGAACAATGCATATCTGCCAAGTGTTAGCAAAAAATAATATATCAGTCATAATTACATTGCTGTTAAGATGCTACATGTTTTTTTTCCTGCCAATTATTGCATATCTATAAGGTGAACATGTACATATTTTCTGCTTGATGCTAAACTATTTCTCTTGCTTTTATTGTTCTGTTATACAAATTATTTATGTGAGTGTGTGTTACTGAAATCAAAAACTTTCTGCAATACAAAATATTTGAACTGTATTTAGTTATTCATTTATTCATTCAGTCATTTATTTATTTATTGCATTTGGTAACCAGTATAGTCCAACTTGGCTTGAATCGCTCTTCAGCACAAGCTGGGGGAGAAAATCGCCAGTGTAACAGTAGTACAACACAATCAAAATAACAGAGATACATTTATGTGGCATTTAAACAATGCATTATAAGACAGGCTTTCCCTGCGGTACATAACAATGTAGAAGAATGCTTTCTCTGACTACAATGTACATATACAATATACAATGCAGTATAGATTAGGACTTTTAATATAGTGTACAAGCCATTTGGCATAAAGAGAAGCTAAACTACAATATGACCTAGATTGTGATGCTTGTAAAAGAAATATCTTGTCCCATTAATATTCTCCCTTGGAATTCATATCAATATATCCAGTTATGCATGCATATATACACATAGCCGGCCTTAGGCATAGGCCAATATATATATATATATATATATATATATATATATATATTTGGTGTAGGTAGACCAGGATGGGGGCACCAGGTGGTGTGGTGGGGGAGCTGTGAAGCCCTTTTGCCTAGGGCACCAACTGACCTAAGGCCGCTCCTGTATATACATTTATATGTTTATGTATAAATCTATATATATATATATATATATATATATATATATATATATATATATATACATATAGATATATGTTTATCTACTTACACAGGTATACATGTACAAATACAAGTACATCTAGTATGTGCATGTTTATATATTTATATACACATAAATATGTATGCGCAAAGCAAGAAAAAATATTTCTATGACTGTCAAGATTTCCTTGTAATTTTATACATTAAAATATTACAAAAACATTAACAGCCAGATTCGCAGAGGTTACCATGAGGTGTACATGAGATGTACACCTCGCCAAAACCTTTCTGTAGTCAAAGACATTCCAACAACAGTGTTTTTGTATGAAGATGTGCAGCACCAGGTCTGGCTGACTTCCTGGCTGTGCTACATGCTAATGATGTAGTACAGGGGTTAGACATATACTAATTAGCTATGTGATCTCCCACTAGAACTGCTTCTGGGAAGGTATCTATGTGGTGAGTGATTCATGGAGTCACTTGGCCATGTCGATTAACATGGCCAATCCTTACACCTCAGTGCCATGTTGATCCATTGTGGTAGAGGTAAGTGCTGGTAATTTAGTGGTAAGGCAGGGTTATGAGGTGGGTATGCAAGTGTATAAAAGGTGCTGCATGTGAATTTGTGTTTACCTAGGAGTGTGTGTGTGTGTGTGTGTGTGTGTGTGTGTGTGTGTGTGTGTGTGTGTGTGTGTGTGTGTGTGTGTGTGTGTGTGTGTGTGTGTGTGTGTGTCCATGTGTGTGTGTGTGTCCATGTGTATGATTGTGGGTGGGTAGGAGAGTTGAGGTGGCTGTCATACTTCCACACACCCCTAGACTAATAAGCAGAGCCTGCCATATTGGGTGTGAGGAACACTAGACATCAGAGATAACTCCTAGAAGTTGTACCTGAGCAGAACATACACAGAATGGGAATCACAGTGGAGGCACCATTACCCACCATGTGAATATATTTAACAATATGTGAGTAACAGGAACCAATACACAGCGGAAATCTCTTTTCACTTCTCATACCTTAGTGTCATTTTTAGCAGCATGCAAACCTGTGATGGGGGTACTAGATACCAGTGATAATATGCCGATTTATGACGTGAATAATGGCAATGTCTGGCATTAATGTCTGACTGAAATCTCTGATCTGTGAGGTTAGGTAGAGGATGTATAGGGAATTTTCAGACATCACAGGGACACATATAGAAACTGTGTGGGGGGGGGTGTTTATGAGTGGAAGTGAATAGAGTGCTCTGCTAACAGCATGCAACCACCAATACTGTTAACAACTACAGTACGTGCTGATTTGCAGTTCAAGGTAATTAACTGCAATTCAGAGAAATTAATATTAGCCCATAATGAGTTTTTTCCTCATTGACGCTAATGTATGTCTGAATTGCAGATAACCATATTCCTGGAACAAGCCCTTTACACCCACAGTGGGAATCGTTATGAATTCCCAGGTGTATGTTTACAATCAGGGAAAAGGAAATACTTTGTACTTCTCACTCACCATTCTACTTACCACTACATGTACTTTGTATGTAAAGTTGCATGGAAGCTACTTATTTCATCACTGGAAACCAGAAAGCACTTTAACCACTGCAATAAGTCTGTAATATTGCATTCAGTCCTTACGTTACTGAGGTGTTTCCCTTTTCTACATGAGTCTCAACAGAGTTAGAAGTGAACAGTGTACTCTGATACCAAAGCAGCAGACAGTGTAGAACTAAGTGGATTCCTGTAGTGAATCATACATATAATTTCAATTATTACATCATATTTTTTTATTGCTGTAAACCAGATAAGCCCATCTGATGCAAGCATAAAAATAGCTGTAAGAATTTAGGCTGGTTTCCAGGAACTATTAACAAAATTGGTGAACTACCCACCTTTGTCAAGAAAAAGAGGCAAAAACTTAAAAGATTTATTTTAGAACAGGTTGAATAAAGTGTCATCCCCATCTACAGTGAGATCTAGGGACATGTACAGATATCATGATTGCGTTTATTCTAAGTTTGTCAACAATGGTGCATCAGAGTTCAGTCTAAGAGAACAAGGTGGTTGTTCCAGGTGCTTTCACTTGTAAATCCAAACCTGTGGTTTATTTATTTTATTTATTTTACATTTATTTACTGGGAAAGTCCGACTGGACACAGGTCCTTTTTCAGCGGAGGCCCGGAGAGAAAAGCTCCTCATTTACATAACAAATCATAGAAGAGAACATAATAAAAATCCAAATTACAAACAGATAATACAAAGGAATAACCAGTAATACAAACAATAGCAGGTAGTAAAAAATAATAAATGAGAATACAGAGCGCTACAAAGAGAGTGAAGACTCTAATTACATGAAGAGGTAGTAGTATACATGCAATCAGTATATCCCGGTTAACATGGATAACAAATAGATGAGAATACAGTAGAAAACAGTGAGTGGACATAAGTTGTTGCACAGGAGTGATAAATTTGCTTGGATATATATTGCCTGATGTGGCAAATGCTAGGATGGAAGAACAACTAGGGAAATGCACATCATAATTTGTAAACACATTTATTTCATTCCCTCCAACAGAGCTCTGGAAGTTTGCACTATAACTTCCAGTGGGTGGAGCCAATGTTTTTGATAGAATCAGATTAAGTCCTCACATTTCAAATAAATGTTAATATCTCTGGAATGATAACTGTAATTTAAAAAGTGTAAATGTCAGACTCTTCAGCATAAACTATGTTTACATTGGTAGCATTCCTCAGATTCTAGGTCTTAAACTGTAAACACAATAACTATTAAGTTTGTAATATTCTGTGAACAACTTCCAATATCTCAGCAACTACTCAGGTTACACACATTCATCAGCAGCATTTTATTCGTCCAGTTGAGAGCTTTCATATGAGGCTGACAGCTCTGTCTGTGCTACTTTGTTGCTGAAATATTTAGAAACACGAAATATATGACAATATGAATACATATTATGGGAATAATTAATATCTTTTATCTGCACTAGACAAGAGTTCAGATATCAATACACTTGTGTTTGCCATTATTTAAGCTTTACGAAGAAATATTTCAGTGCTTTGTATGTAGCATGGTTTTGAAATTGTTAATGTGAATATGATAAAGCAATATTTGATGCCTAAAGGCATCAGTAGGATGTAACTGCAGAAATGCTTAGAGATGTCACTCAGCTGTTAATAGTCAAGGATGACCTCTCAGCATTGCCTGTTTAATTACCTTACTCAAAGTACCATAGCTTGCAAATGGAAATTGAAGGATTCCAACCCAGGAATACAGAATGAAGCTGACTGACAGCTTACAGCGCTGACTTTTGAGCTAAACTGCCAAAACATTTTGTCTCACACTCTTTCAACGTTTCCCTCACTCACTCACTCCTTCATTCCAGATATGTAACATTTATCATGGAGAAATGTTTGAATGCAATAACGCATGCTGCAGCTGTTATCAGAGTTAACTAAGAGAGATGTTTTGGTGGCTGTAGAAGGTAAGCTGTTACAAACAGATTAGGCAGAGGTAATACTACCAAAAAGTCCAATGTATGACAGAGCAAAATTGCATGAGAATAAAATTTAGACACCTTGTACTACAAGCGATACTCAGGTTCTGTAAGTAAGGCTCACTTTTAGTATGTTACAACTTGGATGTTGCCAGGAGATGCAATGCATGATAGTGGAAAAGAAATACTGCAGCACCTTACACTACCCCAAGTATCATACCTCTAATTGTCCAGATTTTTGCAGAATATTCAGATTTTTACCTCATATTTTTTGTCTGTTCCTCATAATATTTGCACTTTTCAGGCAATCACTGAGGATTGAAGACACTAAATAAAGATGTGATTTTCAGACTTTATACCCTTCAAATAATGCATGCTAACATAAAGCATGTTATTCTAGCAACTTTCTAAGTTTATAAGAGCAATATTTAAAATCTGTCCTTGTTTTAGGGTCTTTATTCCCCCATTATTTTAGGCTTTATCCAGATTTCTTGCACTGAGATGGTTGAGAGGTATGCCATATATGCAGATGTATACATGCACACACACACACACACACACACACACACACACACACACACACACACACACACACACACACACACACACACACACACACACAAGGACTTCAGCATCATATTTATTATCACTGTGCAACATCTAAGGTAATCATCATGGCTTCTCATGCTATTGGATGCATTATATGCAAAATATTAAAGTAACACAGCACCCTCTGCCTGATAAACTGATAAGAACAGTAGTAGCACAGGTATCGTGGGGACATAAACATTTTGCAAATCCGATATTTAGATACTCTGAATATATGTTAATGTAAAATGCTATATAGTGAAAGTAAAAGATGTAATACATACTGTATTTCAATATCTACTGTTTAGTACCTCTGTCAGCCTCATTATAGTAATCCCTGATTGTCACATATATGCCAAATGTGTATCCTTAGTTGAAACTACTACCCACTTTAAGTATCTAAACATCTGGAATGATACTACTTGCCTTTCCAATGTCATTGATTAACACACAAAACTTAGTTTCTTTTTTTATTTCTTTTTAAGATATTCAAGACAAATTACCTCAGAAGCAGGCACTGTAGTAAATAAAAGTAGTCCCTTACCATAGAGTATGATCACTGTTTAAAATTAATATAGTTTTTCTGAATATGCTGAAGAAAGTAGATAGGCAAATATTTACTTAATTTAATTTTCATCAGAGACTTACCCCTTCCCCACAAAACACAAACAAAAAGTGCTACATTTTAAGCAAATGTTCATCCCTGATCCATTTGAAACAGAATATCTGCTTTTTTTTTGAAAAACTTTTTCAGTTGAGTGCTTTGTCCTTGCTATAAGCAGTGCACAATGAGCACTTTATTGGTGTCATCAGTGCAACAGGTAGTGCACTCTCCTTTGGTGTTGGAACACTAGAAGGCTATGGTTCTATTCCTACTACAGTTGTTTGGATTGCTGACAATGCAGTGCAAGCATTGGGGGGGGGCCTTCACTCTTGAATCCGTCATCCTTTGTATAAGATGTTAAACTGATATCGCATCTAAATGAGTTGCTGGGAGCTCAGCTGGATACAAAATATCCCATGGTACCTAATGAAAATTCTATGGAACTTTTATTTATATTCTACATTAACAAAGACAACTAAGAAACAACCAGAGAAATATACACTACAAAATATATAAACTCGTAAGTATACAATGAAAATAAAACAACACATTTTAAACATAATAGACAGTATATACATCACCTCAACCCTTCTGGCACAGCAGTTTTCATAATTTTCCTAAAATTACATCACAGTCCTAAACTTTATTATATAATAAATCATGACTATGTGAAACCCACAAACGCCAAATTGTTCCAACTAACAAAACATCCACTTTTGAAAGACTAGAATTTGTCACATGTTGATAATGGCCATACAAAATCATATTAAAATTCAATGTACATCAAAATAAAGCAGAAAGTTTTTCCAAAGTATTTTGATTCTAGGACATTCTAAACAAAAACAAACAAGCAAAAAAAATTAGTAGAAATATAGTCTATGGGGCATGGCCAAGATGGCTAACTGAGATCAGCAACTGCTGAAAGCTCTGTAACTGAAAACTTTTCTCTGACAGAAAATATAATAAAAAGAAATAAATTTGGATATAATTGTTAGCTAATTTTATTCTCTAGTAGTCAGAGACAAGATTTATAGCTTCAAGTTCTTCAAAAGCTGTAAATTTTCTGTCAGAATTTCATCTGCTTGATTAAGAAAGAAGAGACTTCATCATGAGTCACTCAAGAAATGGCACTCAGGATTCTTGTATTAAAAAAGACATGCAGTCAATATGCAAGATGTATTACTTAAAATAGACAAACTGGATAATAAACTGGAAAGTTTCAAATGAGAGACCATAAAGAAGATGGAACATATAGAAATTCTTAAGAAACAATAAAGAACACAACTCAGCAGAATGGAAGACACTTTAAATGATCATGAAGGAAGAATAGCTGAAGGTGAGTCTCAGACTGAATTTCTTTTAAAACAAAACAACTAGCTCATAGAAAAACTCAATGATTAAAAAATAGACAGAGATAAAATAATATTAGAATTTATGGTACACCTGAAAAATATGAGGAGAGTCAAAATAATAAACGTCTTAACTAAAAAGGCAGGAGAAACAGAGGCAATCTCCAGAAAGGAAGTCTATTCCACAAACGACTAAGCATCAGTTAAAACCACAGGATTTGTTCACCTTAATACTCAGTTGAATAGTACTTTTAAGCACAAAATCTTCAAATGAATGTGCTTTTCATCCCAAACCAACTTAAAGCAGGACTTCACCAGAAAGAATCAGAGCACTTTTGAACACACTCTTAAGTACTAAAACTTTGCTTGCATCATAGTTGATTAATAAATCAAACAAGCACAGTAGCTAAAAATGCAAACATTTAAAGATACACCAACAAAAATTCATCAAGGTAAACCAATATACAAGTAAAAAAGTATACAAATAAAATATGTGAGTATAGTATATTCTAAAACTTTTAAAAATATGTTCTAACTTTTGCTTACAAAAAAGTCATTGTTTATAAAACTTTAGTTAAATTCTGTATACAGTCCCAGGTGAAATCTAAGAGAAGCACATTACAATTTGTTAGCTCTCTGTTTCAAAACAGGGGTTAAAAAAACATGATCATTAATACCGGGGGGGGGGGTGAATGGCATCCAAGTTCAATTGCCAGTAAAGTTCCCTAAGCTCAAGTTTGTCATGACATGCCCCTCCTCTGATATCAGGGCTAATTCTTTCCAAAAGTGTAAATGAAAACTGATGAAAATTAGTACAAACCAAAGACTGCCTATAAAAAGCATAGCTGTCATTGTGTGTATGATATAATGGTGTTTATAAATTAATTTCTCAAACTTTCTGTCTGTTTTTCTAATGTAAAATACAGAACGCTCAGAGCACAAAGCAAGATAGACCACTCCTTTAGTGGTATAACTACCTTTTGCAGGATGAACAGTACTATTCAAGGAATTATTTTAAGCTATTACATGCAGTTCAAGGATGTACTTGCATTGGGATGCACAATTACAAAACAATTATCAGATCACCCAGATCAGCATTTTTTAATGATGATGGAAATTAATTTGTTGGTAATGAAATTCATATCTACAGTGAAGAAGCCAACCCATTTGACCCTTCAGAATTTCCTCCCCTATGTTGGTCTGACAGGCTAGCCATTCGATCTCATTATCCCCCTGATGGTCATTTGGAGGAGATGACTTCTCCACCTTACCCACTATGTCAGCATGGGAGGAGATATGGCAAGGGCCAGTCCAGAAGAAGAAGGGGGGAAGGCAGGGGAAGGGGTTGGACACCATATAAGCCTTTTTGATTTAATGGTTTCTTGCAGCTCTGGATACAAGCAATAAAGAAAGGTGTGCTTTACCTGGCAATTTGACCAATCTTATCGAACTGCTCACTTGTTTTTTACACAAGATCACAATTCTGGCAATTGTACTTTTGCAGCAATCAATTTGGACCTATCTAAGTGCTCAAACATAAGGAACAACAAGACCAACACCAAAGGTACTGTTGTATTTAATTGAGCTTATTTAGGTGGTGTTCTTGGGTCTGAAACTTCATGTAGTGTGATGAAGCTTCCAAGTTTTAACACTTGGTAAATGCAGGATATATCCATCCCATTTCACAATGGGACTGATGACTACAGTGATGAAGGTGATCATCTATATGGTTTCATTGTATCCCTCTAGAAGAAAGTTAAATAGTTGCATGGACTACAACTGGACAATTTATTTTTGAATGAAAGTATTAATGTCTAGAGAATCCCTTAGGTACTGTAAATTCCCCAACAGGGTTATTCCAGGTTCTAAGTTTTACAATGATTTGGTTGATTATTCAACAGACAAGGCATAGAATGGTTAGAGATGATTATTAACAACAACAGAACTATTATAGATTGTCTTAATATTGAAGTTACCAATTTGAACAATAGAATTACCAATGATTTATTATTTGATATGCACAGGGACTGCTACAACAATGTTTTTTTTCTAGCATTGATAGACATTCTGACATTATTAAAAGTAGAAAGAACAAAAAGTGGTTGAGAGATAAGGAATATTATGATTCTGGTAATGTTTTTTTCTTTCTACACAACTAACATTGGATCTCCCAGACCAGCATCTTTTAATGATGATGGAAATTATTTTTTGTTAATGAAACTCATATTTGCAGTGAAGAGGCTAACCCATTTGACCCTTTAGAATTTCCTCCCCTACATTGGTCTGAAAGGCTAGCCAGTCAATTTTATTATCCCCCTGATGGTCACTTGGAGGAGATGACTTCCCCACCCCCCCCCATGTCAACATGGGAATATATATGGCAAGGGCCAGTCCAGAAGGGGAAGGGAGAAAGGCAAGGGAAGGAGTCAGAGATCATATTAGATATGCAGAGTGTCTTTAATACAAACCCACTCACTGTTCACTCAACCACAATGGAATTATGATTAGCTGCAATAACTTTATGATTTTAACCATTACTTTAGAATACTTTTCACTATCGGAAAAATACTCCACATTTTTCCCACTCCTAGATTTGATTAAGCTGATTCATTAATACAGAACATGTTTACATGTAAATTAAATTTTGCTATTCAACTTAAAGGGCAACAACAGGATTCTATTATTAAATGCTTAACCTCTCTGTCCTTTTTTCCCTGTTTATTCTCCCTGCTATGAATAAACAACAACACAGCATTTAAAATATTTTTAAATTGACTGTTTCTCTCCACTGGAACAGTACCTTACTGTACTGTGGTGGTTTTACTTTCAAAAAACGTTTATCCCACCCTGAAAAAGTCTCCAATTCATTGATGTCATCAAGGCCACTGAATACAGGTAGTGTTCTGGCCAATTTCCTCCCCAAACTGACATCACCATGACCATCCTAAACACCCATCCATGCTGTGATGTCAGAGCTCCCTGGTCCTTCCTTTGCCCTTATAAAAAGTAAAGGCTAGAACAAAGGAACTACATCAGTCAAGTCTCCTGCTGTGAGCTGTCAATCACAGCAGGTAACAGCTCAAATTACCCTTAGAACTTTGACAGCTAGGGAAGTTAGGTATGAAGGGAGATGAGAGATGAGTCAAAGTAGTACAATTCAGGCTTCATAAAAAACTGCAGTTTAGCCATTCTAAAAAGAAGCAGCAGTAAAAAGCACTTTAAAGTCTGTTCTGTGACATTTGCACTATTTGTGTTTTAAGTAGTCAATGAACGGCATGAAATCTTACTTAAAATTAACTGACTGAAAGACAGCAGTGTATGCATGTAAAATCAATGCAGTGACAGGAGCTTTAGCAAAAAATAGGCTTGCTTGATGTAACTTTTTACAGACGAGCACTGCATTGTGGGATACCTAGAGGCAGACTAAACAATCAGAATTACTTCAAGATGCCAGACTCCATGTGGTCATACTCAGAAATTACATATACAAATATTTAAAAACCTATAAATAGTCCCAGAGTGGTGTTAAAATGTAGAAAACACAAAACCATGATGAAATAAACATGTTTTTGATTCTGTGGGTGTGGTTCTTCAACAATAGTATAGACTTTGACTCTAATGGAGCTAAACACAAGGAGAAGAGCCTTACTATACCTTATCCCTATCCAACAGTACAGGCATTTTCTAATACTGTTAAGACAGAACTTTACAAACATTTTGCTAAAGGGAAAATGAAAACCTATGGTTCCAATTTATCAGTTCATGAACGTAGGTTACTATTAGAATTAAGGGAGAATCACTCTTTAAGAATAATGAAACCCAATAAGGGTGGGGGTGTAGTACTTATGGAATATTTTGACTACATTGGTGAAATGAGTAGTATCTTCCGCATCAGTGAAACATACATGGTTACATCCCACAATTAGTTACATATTGCTTATCACAAAATTGACTGGTACTTGGAAGACATTTTTAACAGAAACTTATTGATGCATGTACTTACAATTTTTTGAGAACTCCTAATCCTATCTTGCCAACTATTTTTGGTATCCCAAAAGTACACAAAAACATAAGTAATCACCTTTTAGACCAATAGTGTCAGCAGCTGACTCATAAACATATTTGTCTGCTGTTTGGATTGATTGAATGCTCAAACCAATTTAAGAGTTAAACACATGCATACTCAAGGAGTCTTGCGACTTTTTGGGGAGACTAATGTCCAGCTTATAGCACAAAGACTTATTGTTCCTGACAATTGATGTAATCAATCTATTTTCATGTATTCTGCAAGATCTTGGTCTACAGCTATTCCATGATGCATTATTGAATTTTGAATTTCTGTCTTCTCTGGATGTAAGGTTAATTATTGAGTACATGGAAATAATTTTGAGTAGCAATTACATATTCTTTGAAAGTGAACATTTCAAACAAATTACAGGAGTAGCAATGTGGGATGAGTGTGCCCCCATATTTGCCAACTTGATTGTGATATCTTGGGAGTCTAAATTTGTTTTCAGTTCTGAATTTTACCAATATATTAAACATTGCCATCAATTTTTAGATGACAGATTTATTTTGTGGATGGGACCTGCTGACTTGGCTACTAGTTTTATACATTATCTTAACCGCACCACTTCTTTTCTGAAGTTTACTTCTCAGATTCGGACAATACAGAGAATTTCTTAGATTACAATATCAAAAGGAAGTGGAGTTTTTTTTTCTCCAACATTTACCATAAGCCCATGTTTTTGAATTTTCAAATAGCTATTTACATTTTGATAGTCTTCACCCTTTTTTCCAAAACAAAAGTCTTGCTTGTGGGTAATTCATCTGTTTATCAAGGATGATTTCAGATCAAGTTACATTTAATCACAAAAGACTAAAACTTGAGAATATGTTCTTGAAAGGAACTATCCCCATGCTGTTGTAAAAAGTGCTAGTGCCAAAGTTTTGGGGAGATGGCGAACTACATTTTTACCACTTCTGGGGACAAGGTTGTTACCAAACATCAATAACTCATAAAATTTGACTACAAAGAATGTCAATGATTCCCCAGACCCTTCCTTTAAGCTCAAGGGAACACTGGCTGACTTGAATCCTAAATACACTAGAGCCTTGGCTGTACAACATGATACAGGCTCCAAAAGTTTAAAGGAATTGTTAATCAGTATTGGTTTATCCTTACAAGTGATATGTATATTAAAAATATTGTTGGTATGGAACCAGTGTTTATTTATAAAAAAAAAGCTAAGATCATTAAAATATCCTTGAAAGATGAAGCTGTCCAGACTATAGTACCAAGTTATGAAATGGCACCAGAAAATGTGGTACTTGAATTAATGCAAGTACATCCTTGAATTCGATTTAATAACTTTAAATAATTCCTTGAATAGTACTGTTCATCCCACAAAAGGTAGTTGTAACATTAAAGGAGTGGTCTTCCTCACTTTGTGTATTGAATGTTCAGTGTTTTATGTAGAAAAAAAACAGACAAATTTTAGGAAATGAGTTTATAAACACCATTATGATATCACAACATACAATCACAGCAATGTTTTATATAGACACTCTTTGGTTTGTACTAATTTTCATCAGTTTTCATTTACTGTTTTTGAAAGAAATAGCCCTGATTTCAGAGGAGGGTCATGGCAGGAAAACTTGAGCTTTCTTTAACCCCCAATTTTAACAAGAAAGCTGACAAATTGTAATGTACTTATCTTACCTGGGACTGCAAATAAGATTTAATTTAACCAAAAGTTTTATAAGCAATGCTTTTTGTAAACAAAAGTAAGAATGCATTTTTAAAGGTTTTAGAATATACTGCACTTACATATTTTATTTGTATAGTTTTTTACTTGTATATGGTTTATCTTGATGAATTTTGCTGGCGTATTTTTAAACATTTGTATTTTTGGCTACTGTGTTTGAATAATTAATCAAGTGTGATGTATGCAAAGCTTTAGTACTTAAGAATGTCTTCAAAAGTACTTTGAGTCTTTCTGATGAAGTCCTTCTTTAATCTGGTTTTGAATGAAAAGCACTCTGCATTTGAACCTTTTATGCTTAAAAGTGCTGTTCAACTGAGTATTAAGGTTAATAAATCCTGTGATAATCCTGTGATTTTAACTGATTCACAATTGTTTGTGATACAGGATTCCTTTCTTGTGTCAGGACTTAAGGTCCTTTTTTTGAGAAACTTCTTAACTACTTGGCTTCATAAAACATTAAATCTGCCTGAAACTTTATCTTTTGGAATTGAAATGGCACATAGATCCCTGAGAGCACATTCTAAGAAGGGAAACTCACCACCACATTCAGTTATAGTTGAGTTCATGTCTAGCTTAATACAAGATGAAATATTAAAAACAGCATGGTCCAGCTCATGTACTTAAATAGCTGAAAATGTAGTCAGATTTGACAATGATTACTCCAGTAAAGTAATGAGTAAAAGAAAATCGTGTTTACCACTGGAACTGAAAAAAGACAATATTCAAACCAATTTGGTATTTTCTGCAAAGATCCAGTTATTTCTTTCTGAAGAAACAAAAATATTTAACACACTGGAGGATCATCCACTTTTGTTAACACCAATAAAATCCTTAATAATACTGAAGAAATTGAGTGGAAGAGTATATCCATGAAAAGACAGTGTGAGGTGAATTCCTGGAAAACTGCTTCTAAAATCAAAACACCTAAAACAAATGGTTTTCATTCTCTGACTGCAGGACTATAATTTTCTGAAACAACAGATTTTCCATTTATGTAAAAGGTTTGGACTTGGCTTTAAGCTTCAAAACTTGTGTAAGTATGTATTTATATTTTATGTTAAATCATTTTTTGTGATGAGGAATATAAATTATTAGTTTTACTGTTTTACTATATTTACAGTAAAAGATCTAATATATTTCACTTAACTAAATTTATAAGTGTGTTTCTAAATGCTAAACAAATACTTCCTGTAAGAGAATGTCATTTATAAGCAACAGAACTGGTATCTTTAAGGCCATAAGTTAATAATTGCATTTTATTTGTCTACTATGCTTAGTTTGTGCATTGTTGGGTTGATTGAATTTCAAATCTAAGTAGTAGGTTCATAGGTGGTTGTTGGGCTACTGACCAGAAGGTTTTTTCAAGCCTAGCCAAATGTACTTAATATAATACTAGAGGAATGTAATATGAAGGGTCTTGCCTAAACCCAAGATCTTAATTAGCAATGACTGCCCATATCTAGGAGGGGCATAGGTGAAATCCCCACCAGGAATTTACAGTTTTTCATCCAGTCATTCAGCCTATACTTAAACAGGAGTAGCAACCTCTGAGAGACATATCTTTCTCTTCAGCAAGTCCTATTTATGTTGCAGGCCAGGTTAAGGCCCCTGTAGTGGGTAACCCTTGTCCCATTTGACTGCAGATGTGCAGCATTTCCATTAGGTTTGGAAACAAGATTGCTCTGTAGGCTAGGCAAAAGTCTCCTCTAAGTAGTCTGTATGCTACTGACTACAGTGACAGTGACTTCTGTCTGTCAATGTATGACGTGCTGGAGGCCCTGAATTTTCTTGGTTAGAAATTTTTGCATTCGCTCAAGTTGCTGAAGGTGTTAGGTACATACAAAAGGAAGCAATGTACTCAATTACTGGCCTTGGTGTTATCACCTGTTTTGCTCTTGAAGCAATGCCTTTGCTATTGAAATGTGCAATGTGGCATGCCTTCCTTACCACGAAAGACACATAGTGCTCAAAGTTTAGGCTACAGTCAATTTGCTTTCCCAAGTCTCTCAAAACTGAGTTGTTACTTAGGGTTTTATTATTGATAAGATAGTCTACAGGGATATCATTTTTACTGAAGGGGATGATAATGTATTTTTTTTGCATCGAGTATGAGTCCATGGGTTTGGCACTGATCATTGGTTTGTGTAAGACCCTCTTGAAGTATATTGATACAGTCTTCTGTTTTGGCCTGAACTTCTGAGAAGTATATTCCAAACAATAGGGGGCCCAACACTGACCCCCTGTGGAACCCCACTGGTGACAAGTCTGCTGGTTGAGGTAAATTCCCCAACTTTGAATGAGTGTGATCTGTCAATGAGCCAGTTAGCAACCCACCTGATGACATAAGGGTAGATATTCAACTAGGCGAGTTTATCAATGATGCCCAAATGTGGAATTGTGATGAAGGCCTTGGCTGAGTCAAAGTAGGCTGTATGCACATATTTGCTTTGGTCTGCAGCTCTGGTGATGTTTTTGAACAAGTTCACCAAGTTTAACAGGCATGACATGCCTTTGACAAAGCCAAACTGTGTCAGGTCACGAATTTAGAGATCACTTATGTCCTTCTTTATAAGGTCCATGATGATTTGTTCCATGGCCTTGCAGACAAGGCTGGTTAAGCTTAAGGAGCTACAGCTCCCAGGGTCTGTTGCTGTACCTCCTGATGGTTGCTGTTTTCCATTCAGCAGGGACAAAACCAGTACTCAGGCTGTGGTTGAAGGCAGTACCTAATGGAGTTACTAACTCATGTTTTAGGCCATATAAAATGCAACCTGGGATGCCATCCCATCCCACAGAGGCTATGTTTTTGGCCTTGGAGAGAGCATTAATGACTTGCTCTTTGGAGATGCAAGGTGGGGGAGATGTAGAGGGAATACTTTGTGGAATGTTTGGAAGGGACAGGGTGGGGAAATTTTTGCCAACCTGTCAGCTAATAGGTTAGTTATTTTTGCAGGATCAATGTGTGTGATACCATCCACAGGTAGTTTAGCACATGTCTGGGTCTTACCTTTTAGGTTATGGATATAGCTGAAGAATGCCTTATGGTTATCCTTAGCTATGGTTGTTAAATCCTTTTCAAAATTGACCTTAGAGGATTTTACAAGTTGTCTTATTTGTTTGTTCAAACAAAGGATATTGTTCTTCTGTTAAAATAAATAAAAAAAAAAATTGTTCTTCCAGTGCTGGGAACTCTCTGTTTTATTCTTAGACAGCAACTTCTTCCTTCCTTCCTAATTAGTACTGTTAAAGTGCTGGTGATTTTGTTTTCTTTGTTGTTGTATAACATATTCCTTTCACAGATCATTTATGAAACAACTGACACTAAGAAAAAGCTTGAGAACAAAAGACTGTTTCATTTCTGTCAGAATGCTGGATTCTTCCCATCTTGAACTGTCCTGAAGAAAATCTAGCTCAAAGTTCATCACTGATGCTGGTGAAAAAAGAAAAGAACTTTATTTTTCTTTCTTTTTTTTTCAAGTGTATATGTGAGAAATCTACTCCAAATAACACCTTTTTTTCTTTTATTAAAAGTGAAGAATTGGTAGAACAAAAGCTATAGTAATGTTTTATACTGAGATGTTCTAACATATAATTTACTTACATTTTTCAACTATACATTTTAATTGTACATATTAATTGAAAGAGGTAATGTTAAATGATTGTTACTGATTAGAACAGTTTAAAAAACTAAGAGGAATGAAAAACAAAGGAAATTAGCAGCTTTTGTGTGCTACGCATTGCCATTTTCACATGCTGTACTCAAATTCTGATGTCAGTATGTCAAGCTTAGATCAGAGTAGCAGTTTACAATGGCTAAAAACCTACATTTAAATTAAACAGCCAGGAATTCTTTTATGTATAGTCAAGATTGCTTCTGATACTATAATTAATAAGAGTAAACATCTTATGTATAATATGTATATGCACAAGGAATGCAGTATCTGCTATGTAAGATTAATAAAAGAGCAGTATCAGTAAGTTAAGAAATATGTACAGATACTATAATCTTGAATAGAGAACTGATGATTACATAGCTCTTTGATATGAGATTTTAGAAATACAAGATATATAGAATAAAGAACATTAGTGGGGAAACAAGACAGTAAAATATATTTAAACTGCTTTTAAGAAAGATGCCTATTACACATACCTGCATATGGCAGAAATGTGAATGCATTTCATATAATTTACATAGAAAATGATATAAAATATTTGAAAATAATCTGAAAGCTGAAATTTGAAGCTTGGTCATGTGATCTTTGAAGTTTTTTGCATGTTGTATGTTATTAGGTTAACTAAGACAACCTGAAATAACTCATTTCATAAGTCAAAGCTGAACTTTAAGTGTTTTATTGTTGAATCAGTACATATAAATAATTTGACATAAAATAGACTTTTCAATATGTCTGAACCCTGTAAGGGAGAATGGGATGTGAATTGAACACATTTTAACTTTTGAATACAATATAGACTGTAAATATTTTTTGGACTCCATAGAAATTGCAAGACATTTTCTTCATCCTCAGTAATGTATACATTTATATGAAGTAGTTTAATAAGCTAAAGATTTTTTAAATATTTTGATATTTCTCATGTTGAGTATTACACAAATTTGAGATATAGACACTTGTACTTTAAAAAAAATTAGAGCTTTTGTTAGATCTATAAAATATGTGTGTGCCTTTTAATATGATACATAAATATGTGCATTGATTTCCCTTTTCTATTATAGATTAGTATGATAAGATTATCTGTCACCTGTAAGTTTACAGATGTCTTTATACCTTCAGATCCCACTCTGTTACACTTATTAATTTAGAGATCTAGTTATAATAATGTTGAATGAATGAATAATTTAGAAATATTTAATATGTAATTTATACTATTAGATAAATAGATATATAATATACAATTTGTTGGATTATTTCATATTTGTAATTACAAGAGGATTATTAAACTTTTATGTAGTAATGGAGGCAATATATAGTTTAATTAATAATCTCTTCTTATTTTTAACCTCTATATAATATTATATTAAGTCACAGTTGCTTTTGTCTAGTTTTTTTGATGATTTTTTTTAGGTGTTTGTAGGTACAGTGATAGCATAGTAATTTATCTATTTGATAAGTAAACTAGAAACTATGGTATCCATGGTAGGTTGTGTTTTATTAGCAATATATACAGTTATAGTTCTAGACTTGTTTTTGTTATTATTTATGAGTTTTAGTAGCTTAGTTTGTAGAAAGGAAGAATTAAAAAAAAACTGGAATGTTAAGATACTGTTGGAGGAATGCATTAGAGTCTTACATATATTAAATTAATATGATGGATAAATGTGTTATATTATCTTTTAAAAGACATCTTTCTAAATACATAGCATGGATAGTTTAAAACCATTATCTATGAATATAAGTATAATAAATAATGGCAATAAAAAGGGAATCATTAATGAGATATCTAAAATTAAATAGAGGAGACATTAAATTCTTGCAAGAAACTAGTTTGATAGAAAAACATATACAGTGTTTAAATAACTTATGTTATAAAATGTTATCATCTGCTTCTTTTAACAAAAAGAGCAGATGAGCTGCTATACTTTGGTGAAAGTATACTATAATGCCTAAAGTCATGAAAGTCATGAAATCCATTAAATATCTCAAAATAATGTATATATTTGTAATACTTAAATATAATGGCAAGCTCTGTACACTAGCTACTTTTTACGAGATGCCAGGAATAGGTGCATGAGTGGCTACAGATCACTTAAACTTAGTTCAAAGTCATTGGAAGGGTAGTTTAATTTTAGCAGGGGATTTTGAATTCATATCTAGTATAGAAGATACAAGTGAACAGAGAAAAAGCTAAAATACTGGCATCAGCTAAAGCACTACATATATATATATATATATATATATATATATATATATATATATATATATATGGATTAATAATAATAGTTTACTTGATTTACTAGTAAAAGCAGAACATAATTCATTGTTCTTCACTCATTATTCTTATGCACATGGGATGCAGACTAGAATTGATAGAATTTATGCCTCTATAGATTTACTTAATAAAGTATTAATATAGTAACAGATAAAATATAATTCCATATTATTTTATTGAATCTCAGTACATATGATGAAATTAAGAGTTTAAGAGTTACCTTAAGGAACAAAATGAGAATTGTTTTATCTTTTTTTATCTTTGAATGATAATGGTCATGTTAGTAAAGTCATTCTATGGGACTCCTTAAAATGCATGCTAAAGATAGAAAGGCAAGATAGGCTAGTAATAAAATGAAAGAGTGGGACAAATAGTTGTTAGAAATACAAGATGAAATGTACAAAGTGACGTTTGAACAACAAACAAAGAAATTAGGTAATACTGAAGTCATTAAAAACTAATGACAACATATCAAACTGTTTTAATGCTTAAAGTGGAGGTAGCTTTAGAAAAAGTAAAATTGCACATTTATGTAATGACTTCAAAAAACCTGCATAGATTAGCTAATAGAAGGAAGATGTTAAGCAAAAAGGAACAAATCAATAATATCAGAAATCCTAACACTAATATGTTTATTTCAGACATACAAGAAATGCTTAATATTTTTTTAAAAATCCATGAGGTTCTTAATAAAGATAAAAAAAGTAATCCTGATGATTACAAAATTGTCAATTATTTAAAGAAATACATTATTAAACTTAATGACAAATATGTGTGTTGAATAAGCCTATTACCCTGACAGAAGTTAAAGAATCTTTAAAAAAGGGAAAATGGTAAAGCTCAAGGGTTAGAGGGTTTAAATATGAAATTATATAGTCTGCTTCTATTAAATATTTTAGAATTACTGAGTGATGTTTTCAGGATAATTCGAACTGACAAAATAATTCCTACTTCATGGAAATTTTCTGTAATCTCACCTATACTTAAACAAGGAAAGGATAATAAGTTAGTTTCCTCATACAGACTTATTTCATTATTAAATGTAGACTATAAAATATTTACTTCCATATTATTAATTAATAAAGATCAAAGAAGATTTATAGCCAATAGATTAATGTATGATAACATAAAAAGGGTATGAACTATCTTAGATTTAGCAAACTAATGAAAAAGAAATTGGGCCTAATTAGCTTAGAAATCAAGAAAGCTTTTGGTTCTGTAGATTGTCACTACTTGTTTAAAGCTTTAGAAGCATTTGCATTTCCAGAATAGTTTATTGGGATATTAAAAAAAACTGTAATAGACACTCCAAGGCATATTTTAAAATTGGACCTTACATTTCTCAATGATTCACTTTAAACAAAGTCACAAAACAAGGGTATCTCTTTTCCCCTCTACTATTTGCATTAGCTATCAAACCCTTAGCTAATAATATAAGAAGCAATCAAAAACAGATGGATTCTCAATTAACAGAGATTGTCAATCTAATATACAGCTTTATGTAGATATTTTACTAACTATGGAAAATTTAAATTGCTCAAAGAAAGAGGCAAGGAAATCAAAAGCTTTCAAAAGTATCACTGCTGAAATTGAATAATAATAAAACAGAAACTTTAGTGTCAAATCAATTACTAGATAGTAAGTTTAAAGATAAATATAAATATAAATTGGGAAGGAAAATATTTAGGAATAAAAATCTATCGAGATGTGAGTAATAATCTTGAAAAAGTAATTGAAGAAGTGTTACTTCTTGTTGAAAAATTTAATGATTTTTTTTTTTTACTTTTAAGGATAGTTTAGTACATATTAAAATAATTATATTACCCAAGATTTTCATATATATATATATATATATATATATATATATATATATATATATATACATATACACACACATGGGTTTGGAAGATGAAAATACCAGCAGACCAACTTTTAAAATCCTGAGACAAGAAAGCCAACAACCACAGAAAATCAATGTCTCGGAAAACCAACTTTCAACTCCAAGTAAGTAACCCCTTGGCCACCATGTTGAACTTTGCCCCTTATCCCCATGGTACTTCAACTTCAGAGTTGGTACATTTAGTTAGGGGGTGTGGAGGCATAGCCCCCGCATGGTGGGGTGTGGATGGTGAAACCCCCCACATTAGTGAGTCTAATTTGCTTCGGGCTTAGTTTTGTTTTCTTTGGCTAAGTGGTTACTTACCTGGAGTCAGAAGTCAGCATTCTGGGATGTTGATTTTCTGTGGTTGTCAGCTTTCTCATCTCAGGATTTTAAAAGTTGTCCTTGTGGTATTTCGGTCTTCCGAAGTAGACCCATATATATATATATATATATATATATATATATATATATATATATATACATATAAATATATATATATATATATATATATATATATATATATATAAAATCTATATCCATCTATATATATATATATATATATATATATATATATATATATATATATATATATATATATATATATATATATATATATATATATATATATATATATATATATATATATATACTGCATTCAATAACTTTAATACCTGGCAAAAACTTTTAAATAAAATGGAAAAACATTAACTTCATTTTTACGGTATCCTAAATAGCAGAGAATTGCTTATAAAAATCATATAAGATTATTGGAGTATGATGGCATTAGCTTCCCAGATGTAGATTGTTTTTCTGTTGCTGCAAGTTTTAACTCTTTTATACACTGGATAGAATCAAATTACAATTGTCAATGAAAAACTATCCAGGAGCTGATTGTACTAAATTATTATAACTTTATTAAATATAATACTTAGGAATTTGTAATAATCCTTTCATCTGGTTAACAAAATTTACCATAGAAGGAAATGAATTGTAGTCCTTAGACTCTGTATATATGAAATCAATTCTTAAAACATTTAAGAAATGTGTTTTTAAAACTCCATTAATATCAAAATGAAGTTTTTTGTGCTTTCCCATTGTACACACATGTAGCTTTAAAGAAACTCAGAACTATGTTAAAATGAATTTACTAAAAAGGAATGAAATAGTATTATGATCTGATTGCTTTGAAAAAGGAAAAGCTAAGTCCCCAGGAAATTTAGTTGAAGAATATAAGTTGGATGAATCTGCTAACCAGTTAATATTACCCATCAGTAAGAAATGAAACAAATTTGTGGATAATATGAGTGAAAAGGAACAGAACACTATTCCCCTATTATATGAATATATGAATGCTATTATTGAAGTAGACTGACCTACAAAGGAAGCTTGTCCAAGTTATATAAGTTGATTATAAATAATAATAATGATTTTGATGCAGAATTCTGGAACTTTTTAGATAGTAGTGAATTGGTTGACTCATTAGATAGTAAGAATAAAACCAGTCAAACTTCTTCGAGTTTATACTGGAAACTTTTTTTTTTATGTGTGAGTATATACATAGAATTTTGTAAGTCCCTATAGCATCTCTAAGTTTAGTAAAATGACTTATTTAGTTTGTTGGAGATGTAATAATGATGTAAAAGCTGATTGGATACACATGTTTATGGATTGTGAAAAAAAATTGTATACTGGGAAGCGATAAGTATGTTTTTTAAAGAGTTATGGTCTGATAAGTGTTCTTTAACTAGATCAGTAATACTAATGAATGTTCCACTTCCTGTATCTGTAAAAGCCAAAGAGCAAAAAATGTTTTAGGGCTCTCTTGGCAATTGTTAGAAAAGTTATTACAAAAAAATTGGAAATCAAACTCAGTTCCTGCATTCAAAGAATTTTTAAAGTTAACAGTAATACTATGTAAAACTGAAAAAAAAAGTGATCAGAATAAGATCAATAAATCATACTAAAACTTTTAGTGGTTGTGATAACCTTGAAATGTTGCTTTTGAAATGTCAACACTCTTAATGTGCTAATTGTATGAGATTACCTTGATGATTCAATGTATTCATGTCATTGCATAACAATACATGATGTAGAATTTCTTTCTTTCTGTGTATATATATATATATATATATATATATATATATATATATATATATTGTAAATATGATAAATGAATAAAACTTTTCTTAAAAAAAAAAAACAGATTCCAACTTCTGACATATATGATATAATATTTGACTATCTGCTTTATAAGTCACTTGCTCTTTGCACTGCTCTCACCACATGCATACACCTTATCTTAGGCCTTTCTCTTTTCCTGTTACCTGGCAGCTTCATCCTTA
This sequence comes from Protopterus annectens, assembly GCF_019279795.1. Lineage (NCBI taxonomy): Eukaryota > Metazoa > Chordata > Ceratodontiformes > Protopteridae > Protopterus > Protopterus annectens. Next base: position 275,453,846 of record NC_056743.1, read on the forward strand.
TCATCTTTTTCCCAATATACTCTGCATCCCTCCTCAGCATATGTCCAAACCAACGTAATCTTGCCTCTCTGGCTTTGTCTCCAAACCTTCCAACCTGGGCTGACCCTCTAATATACTTATTCCTAATCCTGTCCATCCTCATCACACCCAGTGCAAATCTTAACATCTTTAACTCTACTACATCCATCTCTGACTCCTGCCTTTTTGTCAATGCCACTGACTCCAACCCATATAACATAGCCGGTCTCACTACCCTCTTGTAGACCTTCCCTTTTGCTCTTACTGGTACTCGTCTGTCACAAATCACTCCTGACACTCTTCTCCACCCACGCCATCCTGCCTGTACTCTCTTCTTCACCTCTCTTCCACACTCACCATTACTTTGAACTATTGATCCCAAGTATTTAAACTCATCCACCTTCACCACCTCTGCTCCCTGCATCCTCACCATTCCTCTATCCTCCCTCTCATTCACACACATATATTCTGTCTTAGTCCTACTGACCTTCATTCCTCTTCTCTCTAGAGCATATCTCCACCTCTCCAGGGTCTCCTCCACCTGTTCCCTACTCTTACTACAGATCACAATGTCATCTGCAAACATCATAGTCCACGGGGACTCCTGTCAGATCTCGTCTGTCAACCTGCCCATCACCATTGCAAATAAGAAAGGGCTCAGAGCTGATCCTTGATGTAATCCCACCTCCACCTTAAACGTATCCATCTTTCCCACCGCAGACCTCACCACTGCCACACTACCCTCATATATATCCTGTATCACTCTTATATACTTCTCTGACACTCCCGGCTTCCTCATACAATATCACAACTCCTCTCTAGGAACCCTGTCACATGCTTTCTCTAAGTCCACAAAGACACAATGCAACTCCTTCTGACCTTCTCTGTACTTCTCCATCAACACTCTCAGAGCAAACATCACATCTGTAGTGCTCTTTCCTGGCATGAAACCATACGGCTGATCACTAATCATCACCTCCCTTCTTAACCTAGCTTCCGCTACTCTTTCCTATAACTTCATGCTGAGACTGATCAATTTAATCCCTCTGTAGTTACTAAAATATTACAATATTTACATATTATACATTATTTACAGTTCTTTGCATTTGTTTACACTTATAATCTACCATCCTTTTTCTGCAACTAAAATTGTATTTCATCAGTATTTCTGATAATATCCATTTTTCATTAAATTTTATCTCATTTAATCTTTTGTTCCATATAGCGCATATTATATAAAACATCTTTTTATCTTTTATTCTGAAAATGACTTAGATTGTTCTTGTCTTTGTTATCATTATACCCATATTCTAACATAGTCATATTTTTATCTATTATTCCTTTAATACCTTCCAAAATCTTATTTTCACATAATTTTTCATAATTCTTTTAACCTTTTATGTCTTAAAATAGTATGTCCTGTAGTTTTGACTTCACCACAATAGTTACATACTCCGTTATTCTGTTTCTTTATATGGCATATTCGCTTTCATTGGCAACTTCATTATTATTAATCTCTGCAAAAAAAAAATTTCTACATTCATAATCTGTTTTTCACCACTCTAATCTCATCTTTATGACTTTTATTTTTTTCATTCTCTTGTTGAGTCCATGGACATATACAATAATTCTAATTCATTATATTTAAATACCATTCTTTCCTGCTCTTTTCTATATTGCTGATATTTATTTTCCTCATTTAAATGTCCTTTCCATATTTTCAGTATACTCACTCTTTCCCATATTTCCTTATATTTTTATTTCATTATTATACTTATCAAAGATTTGTTACCTTCTTTTAGCCATGTCAACACATTATATAAATTCAGTGATGGTGCATGGACAACAGGATTAATCAAACCTAATCCTCTTTCCTCTTCTTTAACATATAACACCCATGCTTTCACTGGGTTTAATCTGAATCCTTATATTGATGAGAACATAGCTGACATCAGTTATTTTTCATACTTTGTAGGCACCATAAACACATTCTCTAAATATGCAATTTTTCCTAATAAGATGGAAATGATTACGTATACTTTCCTCCTATACATCAACTTATATGTCCTCTAGAACAAACATATATTCCTTACTTTTTGCATTACATTATCCCATTGTTGCATTCTATGTAGGTCAATCCCAAATCTTATACCTAACATATCTATTTCTTCACTATTAATCTGAATACTTCCTATTTTATCTATTCTTCCTATGTGTTAACTTTTATCCGTATTCACACTCATACAAATAGCCTTTAAATATTAATTAAGTTGCTTAATAACTTCCTCCATCCATTTTTTGACTTTTTGTTATTAAAACTATCATATGCATAAAAAAATCACCAGTACTTGAATTCCTTCTGTAGTCTTTTATCCTGTTATTCTTAATGCTATATTTATCTTGCTAACAAATACAGTCATAGTCAATGCAAATAAAATACTACTTGCTGAACATCACTGCTTTATACTGCTTCTTATGTCTATTTCTTGATTAACCAGCCATTCACCACTATTTTCACTTTACTATTTTCATGCACAGAAATAAATATTTTTTACAATTTTTCACATATATTATAATCATTCAGTGTATCCTATAAAGTTCCTTGCTGTTAATTATCAAATGCTTTTCTCAAATCATCTGCCATAATTTTGACTTTGGACTTTCTGTTTATTATATCATCTACAATTTATTTCATTATTATCAACAGTTCTGGACTTCCTTTCCTCTTTTTTGCCAAATGTTGTTTCTTTGAGTGTTTTATTTACTTCGTTTTCTAATCTCTTCTCTTTTATCTCCTCTCTATTATTTTCACAAATATCTTACAGTCTGCATTATTTAACATGATCAGTCTCCAGTTTCTTATATCTCTATATTTCCTTTCATCTATACAAATGTCACAGCTCTAAGACATATTTCTTTTTCTTCCACATCTTTCTCTAACCATTCATTCAATGCTTCCACAAAATACTTTTTCTGCCAATCTTTCTTATCTTTATCCGTATAATATTCAGTCCTATCCAATCCTGCGGCTGAGTCCACATTTACTGCCTTTAAGACATTATTCATTTCTTCCACAGTTATTTTCTAACCCTTCATTATGCCCTTTAGTTATTTTTTTAAGTTTCCACTTTTGTTTTCCTTCTTACTCTTTTTAAATGTCTTTTTTATATATTATTTTATTACATATGTTATTTCTTATGTGCTGACATTTTCTCCATTCTCATTTTTTATTTCTCTTATTATTATTCTATTTTCTTTTACTATTTTATTCAAATAAGTTGCAACCTCTTCTGTTTTTCCTTGTAAAAATACCTTTTTTAAAAAATTTTTTTAATTTTCTCTTGATACATTTCATATATCTTCCGCTCTTCTTTAAACACTTCATAACGCACTTCCTTATACTTTTGTTTCTCTTCTTTTCTTTTTAACTTTGCCATTCCAAGAAACATTTTTTATATATTTTCCTTTAAAACTTATCCATCAATGCATCCTGTCTTTGTAAAGCACTCTCATACCTACTTGATCTTTCTATAATTGTTTACCCCTTTCTCTATTTTTTGAACTAAATCTTTTTTATTTAATCTTTTAATACCTGTACCTATCTTTATATACTCATCTTTTTCTTGAATCTCTACCAAATTGCTAAATGATCTGAAAATCCTGCCACTTTTATTCCTTCTTGTATAACTTTCAAACTTTCAGAGATTATAAAACAATCTATCTCTGTTCTTATGTTACTCTTTTTATAGGCCCATTGTTTACTATCCCTTATATATAACTTACACTTTTTACTATCTCACTATTATCTTAACATCAGGTTCCTGTGTTCTTCATTTTCTTCTTAGTTCACAATTAAAGTCCCCCACTAATATTATCTCCATGTTCTCATTAACATAATCTAGAATATTTTGAACATAACCTCTCTTCTTATAACATATGCATAAACTGCAATAATTCTGAAAACCTGCTTTTTTCTACCTCACATCTACTACTGTTACATTACCCAACATTACTAAGGTATAATCCAAAGTTCCTATTGACTTTCAACATAATTTACCTATACCTGAGCATGTTTCTTTTTCCATATTCCAAATAATTTCACCTTCCCATAATTTTTCTGTTTGTAAACTCTCCCATTCTGTTAAAATTCTTGTATCTTCCCATATAATTATATTCATGTCAGGTGTTATACACCATTCCAGTATCCTTCTTTTGATATTCTTTATACTATTCACATTTATAACTAAAATTCTCAGCTTCTTTATTTTATTGTTTGTTTTATTTTTCTTCTGTCTTTTACTTTTTTATTTTCTCTTATACCTACTCTTTTAAATTTCCATTTTCTATCTTTTACCTTTTTTCCAATAGAATTATTTTCCTTAATCACTTTCCAGTTCATATCTTCTTCATCAGTTAATTCTACCATTTCTCCCTCCCCTTCTCTTTCTCTACTTTTGCATTTTTCTCATTTTCTTCTGTTCCGTTCTTCCCTACCATCATTTGTTCTTCCTGCTCCTTTTCTTGATCTACTTCTGTATTTCATTCTTATGTTCTCTCTTGTTCTTTCTCATACATTTCACTTCTTTCTCTTTATCTTCTATATTTTCCTTACAATCCACCCATAAATGTCCTATATATTCACATTTTGTACATTTTATTTCACATTTTTAGCTTTGTGTCTCACTTTACCACAAATAAAACATTTTTTGTCAAATTGGTAATTAAATGATCATTCTTACCACAAAAAAAACATGTTTTCAGTTGCCCCCAATAGTTCAGAGTACCTCTATTACCTTCTACATTTATCATACTTCAGTTATGTATTTTTTTTTTCATTTTCCCTTTTCAGTATAAAACTACATTCCCAAACCCCATTCCATAAACCCATATTATCATATGTTTTTGAAATTTTCATAATATCTTTACATGCAGTCTTTAAATATACTTTTAATACTTCTTTTCAAACTTCATTTCAGAAGTGCACATAAATACTCTTTTTTGTCTTTCTATTAAATGCTTGTATAACATATAAGTTCCATGGACTGCAGTTTTTCTTTAGTTCATACTGTTCTAAAATGTTCTCCATATACTGACCTGATTCAAAAAGAATGTCACAAAATGTCTCTTTATTATAATGAATAAATGCTCTTAGGTGATATCCCCAAAGTACTATTATATTATCCCAAATGTCATACCTTTCTAGTTCTTTCTCTTTTTTACTGCTTAATCTTAATAAAAATGTATTTCTTCCCAAATCCATTTTCTTCTCTTCTTTCCTTTCTCCTTCTTCCATGGTTTTTGCTTACAACTTCTTTGTCTCTCTTCTACTTTCCTGCACCTCTTCTTTCTGTATTCTATCCATGATATCCCCACACGGCACAGCTTTTTTACTCTCTGGTTCAATTTGATTTCTTAAATCATTCAAATACACATCCCAGAACCCTCCAGACTGGAGGATTGTAATAATACTGTCTGCAGCTCACTTTCTCCTTCAAATAATCCCTCCTTGAACAAGATTGTCAAATCTTGCAAAGGGTTTCCCACCTTTAAATCTCTTGAAACCAAAGAAAATAAATGCCAAATAAGGGTCCAGAAATGGGTCCAAGAATGAATTTATTAAAACAACATAAAAAAATAAAATGACCACTTTTGTCTCATACAAGAGACCTCATTTGGTGTTTATTTTCTTTAGTTTCAAGTTTGTATGGTTGATACTGCACCATATCTGCCATTTCACCTTTACATCTCTCTCTTGCATCACTTCTCACTCCTTGAACAGCCTCTTTGCTCCTTTGCATACCTCTTCTCCTGCTACCACCTCTTTCAGCAAAGGATCAACTTCCTTCACATTCAAATGGAATTCAACCATTTCTTGCTTAACTTCTTTTCCAGCCATCTCCTCTGTACTGTCAACATTCCCCATACTCCTTCCTGCTTCTCTGAGCCACCTCCACACCAAGACCAGTAACAGAATGTCCCACAAAAAACATCACGCCTGCTCCCTGATGCCCTGCGCAGATTTCCCCTACAAGCATAAATACTGTTTTAAGTTTCTCCTGAAAAAAGACCACTAACCTAGTGAGATTAATCTAGTCAGCAACAAATAAATAAAATAAAATAAAATGAGCACCATTTATTTACTACCATACTTACTGTTTCTCTGTAAAACTTAAGGATGAAGATGCTGCTATGTTGCTCCAGTTTAAGCTTGTTTTCATTTCCTGTACCTCCCTTGTTGCCTCAGTTATGTTCACTTCTATAATATACAACTCAACATATAAACTCATTTGGACTGATATGGTGTTCCTAGCCAAAACCTCACCTAACAGTAGGTCAATGAACCATCACTAGTCCTCAGAGCCATATCCTAGGAATGTCTCTCTAGTTAACTGAGACACCTATACAGTCTGCATGATATTTGACATCCTCTGCTGTATTTCCATAATCATCCCATATAGGTAGGTTATGGGAGATCATAATCTCAAATGCATTTCTTCAGTGTACTTATTGTCTCTTCTCTAAGTGGTACATCTGTTAAACAAGTGTTTATCACAGGTCAGAATTCTCACAGACTTTGATTACAGGAACTGCCTGTAGACTGGTTATAATCCTTTATACATATATGGTGTAATGTTCAATGATTTGTTGTTGGTTTTGCTCAGACTTAATCTTAAAACTATGGCCATTACTGTAGCTCATGGATTTTAAAGCTATGGCCCATTTCTGTAGATTATGGGCTTTAAAATTATGGTCCATTACCATAGCCTGAGTGTTTTAAAACTATGGCCCACTACTGTAGTTTATGGGTTTTAAAACTATGGCCCACTACTGTACATTATGGGCTTTAAAACTATGGCCCACTACTCTACCTTATGGGCTTTAAAACTATGGCCCACTACTGTAGCTTATGGGTTTTAAAACTATGGCCCACTATTGTACCTTATGGGATTTAAAACTATGGCCCACTACTGTAGTTTATAAGTTTTAAAACTATGGCCCACTACTGTAGTTTGTGGGTTTTAAAACTATGGCCCATTACTGTAGTTTATGGGTTTTAAAACTATGGCCCACTACTGTAGTTTATAGGTTTTAAAACTATGGCCCTCTACTGTAGCTTGTGGCTGACCCATCCCTACCTTTTTCCTACTCTACTAATACCATCCCTCATTACCACCTTCATCACCTTTAGCTCTTACAGCCCATTAATCTTTCCCCTGTATGATACCAGGGAAGACACTAAGTTTTATTCTCCAGTAAAATTTCTTTCATTGTTTAAAAAAGGGTGTCATTGCCATGACAGGATGTCATATACTGTTCTCTTAGCATAAACTGAGAGTCTCGATTCCATTATATGTCTGTTGTGTTATTTATTTGCTAATAGTAGGTATACACTGATCAGTAACCTTATAGCTAGGTGTCAAGTAAAATAGTTCCTCTGCCTATTGTTTTATACTTCATATGGCATATTGTCACTGGAGAAAGAATTTTGCTTCTAAGATATAAGTTATGAAAGTATTTACTCATACATACACAGACACATTCAGAAGCACAGACAGATACGCAAACATATACATAAAAATATATACAGACACTCATACACAGACACACACACACACACACACACACACACACACACACACACACACACACACACACACACACACACACACACACACACACACACACACACACACACACACACACACACACACACACACACACACACACACACACACACACACACATACATATATAGAAAGAAACACACACCCTGCACTTAACATCCATATTGTTCACTGAACACATAGATGTATTGTTATAAAAAGAAAAAAAATGTAAAGCATAGCAACTCCAACCCCCCAATGTCCCTGATTTTGCTGCACAACACTTTTCAAATCATTGATTTATCTGTTTATCACTGTTTATTAATGTCAGTCATTAATGCAAAAGATTAAGTCTTATTTTTAAACAATCTGTGATATTAGACTGCCTGTTGCAGTCATCCCTGTCTCTCTCCCTCTCATTCATGCATTCAAGCACACATGCAAACACTCATACATATACTTTTATTCTTCATTGTTTTAACTTTATCATTTTAATGTTACAGTTGCTAATCAACAAAGCACTGTTAAGTGACCATAAATAATGGCGACCATTTGTTTTGTAACTGCCCAAGCTTCTCGGCAGCTTAATTTGCTGCACTGAAAGGCAGACTTGTTTTTTAGTGGGTATTACCTATACATTAACACCATGCTGGAGACAATTTGTTCTCCTGTAAGGATGGTGATATACTGGACACCCACTCTCTAATAAATATTAAAGCAGAAGACAGTTTATTACAATTGGCTTGTCTCTAACTTACAATTGTAATCATGTGTGCATGCAGTATTAATAGTATAATATTGGTTAGGTCACACATCCTTTTTTAAGGAAAGCACACTATGTCTAATAAGTTAATGATCTTTATACGTATTTTGTCTAGTTGTTTGTTTTCTGTATTATAATCTTTAGCCTTTATCATCGTCAGATCACTTAGCTATTTAGTATACCTTTTACATATAAATTTTATAAATTTATTTCATCCATTCATCTGCTGAACTCCTGCTGTAGACCTGTTAGTGAATAGCAGCATTTAAAAGAAGTAGTATTTTCTCTGAAATAATAATGTTCTGAAGCCCCTGAAGCAGAAACTGCTGCTTGCTTTTCCATATACATGCTCCTCAGACCTGAATCTCAAACACTTTCTGAAGCCTTGTATTACTGATGTTCAGGGAAGATGGACATAGAAAAGAAAATATTTCTTTGCATCACAGACCTGCAAAGCATATTTCATATGAAAGATAATGGTGTCTGCCTAGTCTTTATTAAGCAATAAGGCCTGTTAGTATGATTTGCGATTTGTAATAACAACTGTGTAGCAGGTGCATGTGTATAATTAAGAACAAGACATGATGACATGATTTATAACAGCGACTGTGCAGAAGGTCTGCAGCTATAATTAAGCAATAAAGAACAATAGTACGATTTGTAATAACAAGTGTGTAGGTGTGCACTTGTAATTAGGCAATAAAGAATGATGGTATGATTTGTACTAGCAAGAGTATAAAATGAGCATGAGTGTAATTAAGCAATAATGCACAATAATGTGATTTGTGATAACGTGTAGTAAGATTGCAGTTGTAATTAAGTAGTAAAGCTTGATAGTTTGATTTGTAATAAGTGTGAAGCAGGTGCATAGGTGTAACTAAACAATAAAGCAGGATAGTTTGGTTTGGTGTGTGTGTGTGTGTGTGTGTGTCTGTGTGTGTGTGTGTGTGTGTGTGTGTGTGTGTGTGTGTGTGTGTGTGTGTGTGTGTGTGTGTGTGTGTGTGTGTGTGTGTGTGTGTGCTTCTAATAAGTGTAAGAGGTGTGTGGATGTAATTACGCTACAAAGCATGACAACATTATTTATAACAAGTGTATAACAAGTTTGTGGATGTGATTAAGATATAAAGTATGACATGGTCATTTATAACAAGTTTGTAACTAATATGTGGATGTAATTAAACTATAAAGCATGACAGTGTAATTTATAACAAGTGTGTAGCAGATACATGGGTGCAATAAGGCATTAAAGCTTGATAGTATAACTTATAACAACATGGGAGCAACTGATGTTTAGGTGTAATTAAGCAATAAAGCAGTACAGTGTGATTTACAAGAACAAGTCTGTATTAGATATGTTGATCTAATTAAGCAACAAAAGTACTATAGTGTGATTCATAATAACAAATGTGTAGCAGGTTTGCAGGTATAATCAACCAATAAAGCAGAATAGTATGATTTTTATAATAATGCATATAGTAGGTATGTGGTAACAAGTGATTAGTAGGTTTGCAGGTGTAATTAAGCATGAAAATCTTATTTATAATAGCAAGTGTGTAGTAGGTGTGTGGGCCAAGTAAGCAATAAAGCATGGTAGTGTAATTTATGAGCATGTTGCAGCTGTGTGGATATAATTAGGCAATAAAGCATGAAAGTGTGATTTATATTTTTATTTATTTATTGGCATTTGATTACCGGGAAGGTCCAACTGGGTAGAAGCTCATTTTCAGAGAATGCCCAAGGAGACAAGCTCCAAATGATTACAAAACATTTTAAGAAGAAATAATTTTAGAATCTTCAAAAATAAAACAAAAACATCTGCAGGTTCAATAATTATAACAAATTAGACATAATATAAAAACATTGCTTAAGAAACGATACAAAGTATATGACACTCATTTAATATTTAGAGAAATTTTAGACAGTTTGTATAGAAATTAAAGGTAAGTTAGTCTTATACAAATATTAACTGGTCTGTAGCAGGTATACAGGTGTAGTTAAACAATAAAGCACAGCAGTATGATTTATGAGTAAGTAGAACGTATGCAGGTATAATTAATAAACAGCAAGATAGTCTGATTTATAATGTGTATAAAACATAAGTAAGTAGATTTAAGCAACAGAGCGTAATAGTATTATTTATAATGACAAGTGTGCAGTGGGCATGTGGATTATCGTGAGTTCTGCTTATGCCTAACAAAGTCCGGTTAAGCCTAAATGACCAAATGTTCTGGTTGAGCAAATCCCTGTATAATTCACAATCCGTGCAACATGAATCATTGATGTTATACAAGTGTGTGTGTGTGTGTGTGTGTGTGTGTGTGTGTGTGTGTGTGTGTGTGTGTGTGTGTGTGCATAATATGACAGACATATATATTGTATTAGAATGTGTGTGTGTATGTGTGTGTGTGTGTGTGTGTGTGTGTGTGTGTGTGTGTGTGTGTGTGTGTGCGCGCGTAATATGACAGACATATATATTGTATTATAATGTGTGCGTGTGTGTGTGTGTGTGTGTGTGTGCGCGCACATAATATGACAGACATATATATTGTATTATAATGTGTGTGTATGTGTGTGAGCCTGTGTGTATACGTATGCATAGATAACATTACCATCAACCACCCCTTTTTCCCATTTTCTACATGGAGCTGGAGTGTTGCATCAGTTATCATCACCACCTCTTTTGATTCAAAGTTACTCTGCTATCTTCTTTGGCAGTCAGCCTAACTGTAGCAGCTTTTTTTTCATGTAATACATCCATCTCTCAGCTGAACCTCCTTGTTTCCTATTGCTTTCTTTCTGTCTTTCTGAAATATTCTTTACCAAACCATCTTCTGCTTTCCTGCACATGACTGAACCACTATAATCTGTTTTATTTGACCTTCTCTCCAACTAGCGTTTCTTTGACTTTTGCTTTGATGTCCTTATTTCATTGTCTGAGCCACCTTGTGCATCCTTGTGCATCCTACCTATTTCAGGCACTTTGTCTTCCTTGCTTCAAGCTTTTGTAGCTGCTCTGCTTACACTGGGTAGGTGGTGTCTGCACCACATAGAAGTACTGGTCATACAATTGTCTTGTAAACCCTGCTTTTGGTTTCTTTGGCATTCTTCTGCAACATGTTACCTCTGATATTCTCTGCCAGTTGGTTGCAGCATCTCTCTTTCTAACCTTGATGACCTTAATCAGACTTCCCTTCTACTCAACCACACTTCAATATATGTGAAGTCATTAAGCTGTTCCACTGTTTTCCCTTCTATCTCAGTTTTCAGCTTCTTCTGATTCCATCAATTGCTTCATTGACCACTGTCTTGCCTGTACACAGTTTCATCCCATATGCTTTCAGTTTGCTGAATTTGCTGAAGTTCTTGTTCAGAATCTACCTGTAGTATCACGTCATCTGTATACAGCAGCATTATTGATTTGTCCCATCTGATTTGTTTGATAATGTACTCCATCACCAGTATAAACACTAGTGGGCTCAGAGATGAACCCTGATGAACACTTACTCCTATTGAGAATTCCTCCATGAGTCCAAAGAGTCTCTGTACTTGTGTCAATGAGTCTTTGTACACAGCCTGCACTACCTTGTCATATGCTTTCTCAAAGTCTAAGAATAATCAGCTAGACTGAACCTGATCTACTTATTTCCCAGCTTACTTTCTACTACTCTGTACACATATTTATCAATTACCATGGTGGTGCAGTGGTTAGCGTTGTTGCCTCACAGCAAGATGTTCTCCGGTTTGATCCTCAGCTGGGGTGCTTTCTGTGCTGAGTTTGCATGTCCTCCCTGTGGTCGCATGGGTTTCCTCCAGGTGCTCCAGTTTCCTCCCACATCCCAAAGACATGCTGTAGGTGGATTGGGCACTCCAAATTGGCCCTAGGCATGAGTGCGTGCATGTGTGTGCCTTCCGTGGAAGGTTGGGTGCCGGGCTGGCAACTCGACACTGAAAAACTCCACTGCCAATCATGAGTGGACAGATGATCCACTGTGGTGACCCCTAACCGGAAAAAGCCAAAAGAAGAAGAAGACCATGTCCAGCACTTCCCTGTAGTGTGACTGGAGTTTCTTACCTCTGCACTACCCACAGTTGTTAATGTCCCACTGACACCAGTATATTTATTCTTCAGTCATCTAAGATATGCCTTTTATCCATACTACAATGAGCACCATCAAGAGCAATTTCTCGCCTTACTCACACAACATTTTGACCATGTTTGATGTGATTTCATCTGAGGTTGCTGCTTTCTCTAACCTAATTTTCCTTTAGCTGTTCAAAATTCTTCTAAACTGGGTTCTTTCTCTTTCATCATTGGCTGTGCACGGGGCAAAAGAGATTCTGTGAGGTCTTCTTCATTCACAAGCTGCTTGAAGTACTCCACCAGACTTGCTTTGATCACCTCTAAACTAATGAACAAATTGTTGTTGGCATCAGTTATACCTTTGTCTTGCAACCCAATGGACCTTCTTTGTGATATTGGCTGAGTTGCTTCCCAGCTACTAGAAGAGTTTCTGTGATGCCCTTTTCTTTTCCACTATGACTGCTCTGTGTAAACTAAATACAATATATTTATAAATTCTTAACTGTCAGCTTGCACTTGGTTGACTAGGTTTATGGTGGTCCCATTCTAGTGAACCACAAACCATTGAATTAGTCCTGCAGGTGTTAGCATCCCCTATTCTTGACATATTGGAAGGTTAATGAATCAGGATTTGACAAAACGGAGTTGATGAGGCCCCATTAGCCAAAAATGCTCTACTATCTGGCTTATGCACACATACACACACACACATACCCATTTATATTTCATTCGATTGATTTACTGTTGGCTCAAATACAGATGTGCACTTTACAAAATTAGGAATAAAAGAACTCACAGAATGTTAACATTAACACTGCATTCCATGTAGCATATAGTTATCAAATTGTCAGATTAAAGTACATTTTAGGATTTATGTTCTTTGACAAATCTTAATGGTTTAATTTTAAATGCTTCTTGGAAGTACTGCTCAGGTTAAGAGCTGGCAAAGATCACAATCCATGTATGAGGATATCTCTGTTTGATAGATGGGTATTTTAAATTTGTACCAAATCTTGATGAAAGAAATAAAACTGTTAGGTTGCATTCATATTTATTGGTTGGTATGTATTAATTACATTGCAATGGCAGCACTTTCTTTGATTGATTGATTGATTTATTTATTTATTTATTTATTTATTTATTTATTTATTTTAATCAAGAAGATGGTATCACATCCATTTGGAATTCTTGCTATTGAAATAAATTGGCTTAGGATTCTAACAGCTGATAACAGCAAGTTGTCCCGACCCCCCTTTAAATAACCACACCACACACATAAAGACATTTGATGACCTTTATTAAACTGTATTATACAATGAACTATATACACATAAAACCAACATTAATTATCTTCCTCAGCAAACGATGATCTCTGGGCAGCATCACCACTCACCCTGGACAAACTTTACCTCAGGGCAGTGTACCTACTCACCCTGATACCTCCTCCACCGGGGCAGAGCACCTACTCACCCACATAAAGAGGCAGCGTACCTACTCACCTCACCACCATACCAAACCATAAACCAATAACCACCTTCTTTAGAGGGGGAACAGAAGAGGACAATCCTGTCCCTCTTCTCTGCCTCAAATTGCCCACATCTTCCATCCATATATAAAAGAGGAGGGTGGAAGGGCCACCAACTCACACCAAATGTGCCTACTTCCTTTAATCCCTAACACTTAGTACTGTCAGAAGTCCCACCTACTCCTACCTCACTTCCTTTTACATCTCCCTCTCTCCTTAACCCTTTCATTACCACAAGCCCACTATCCTAGCCAACTACAATGCTTACCTTACTTTCTACCTCTATACCCTCCCCACACCCCTTACTCGAGGGACCAGGACAACATAGTTTGTCCCAAACTGCATTTGTCCCATCCCCCCTTTAAATAACCACACCACATAAATAAAGACATTTGACGACCTTTACTAAACTGTATTATACAATGAACTCTATACACATAAAACCAACCTTAATTATCTTCCTCAGCAACAATGATCTCCAGGCAGCGTCACCACTCACCCTGGATGAACTTTACCTCAGGGCAGTGTACCTACTCACCCTGATACCTCCTCCACCGGGGCAGTGTACCTACTCACCCACATGAAGAGGCAGCATACCTACTCACCTCACTACCATACCAAACCATAAACCAATAACCACCTTCTTTAGAGGGGGAACAGAAGAGGACAATCCTGTCCCTCTGATCCCAGGCTGTTCCCTCTCCTAAACCCTAGCTGCAATCATATCCTCTAAAAAGAGTTTCAGATGAAAATTAAAAAGATCCAATCCCATGTCATTAAGGTGTACTCCATCCGTTTGATACCAAGACTCCTCTCCATCCCCAAAATCTCTATGGTCAACAGTATGCATCCCCAAAATCCTTAATTTCCTGGCCAACCTTTGATTGACACACCTTCTGACCCTTTCAATCACCTTATAACTATATGCAGCCCTCCAACACAAATGCGGAACCAACTCTGACCACACAATTTCCATACCTGGGTACAATGCCTGTAATATCATCAAATCTCGCAGCATAATGTCCACCAACTGTTTTTTAGAAACAATGCCCAAGTCATTGCCCCCTAAATGAATGACTAGTATACAAGGACAACCCACCTTCAGTTTAGCCCTTTCAAATTCATGCAACAACCCGTCCCACCTAAGACCCCTAACACCATGCCAGGACACTGACCACCCTAAATGTGCTAAACCCAAATTTACCCCATCATCCCTAACTAAAGCACGCTTCTCTGCCCAGTGGATGAACGAATGCTCCAAGATGATAATGTGCTTCCCTAAAAGAAAAGAAGAAAAATTAATAATCAGACCACAACTTATCTAATATAAGACAAAAATGCATTTGAAGACCACCTCCCCACTCTTTTAATCAATTCAATAGAACTACTCTCTCTAGTTAAATCTGAAGCCCTGCCTATCCTGAATGAGTGAGCTGTAAACCTCTCCCCCAGAAATCCCATACAACGTAAAACCTTCCTCACCAAAAGTATGAATCTACTACTCGACACCACCTTCCCATCCACTGAACAAAAAATTAACTGATTCACACTCCCCTTTTGCCTCCTCACAAATTATTTTGCCCACATTACTGGACAAATGCAAGGATTCTTGTCAGTTTTAAGCACCACTACACATCCCCTACCCAACTGGTCTGTCTTACTCCTCCTTAATGCAATAGTAACTTCACCCTCCCCTATAATGACATCCTTCCAACATAACGAGCCTAACAACTCCGAAATACAAAAAGTGCCAAAATATAACCATGTACATAATGTACCCCACATAAAATAATCCATAGACCCCTTTTGCAACAAACCTAACCCTTTCAACAAAACTTTCAATATAACCCTCGTAAGCAGCCATCAAATATCCTTACGTTCCACCACCATTCTCCTCCAACCCCTCAACATACGCCCTAATGTCCAAGACTTAGTGAAATCCTGCAACCCTGCTACTTTACCAAAAATGCTAATTGCAGCCAAATCCACCTTAACCATCTGCAAAGCCTTGCCTAACCCCCAAGCACGAGCTACATATTGCAGTAGTAATTCCTCCGACCATACCCCTTCCTCCTCCGGCAGCAGCAAAATAAACTGATTAAAATCAGAAAGAGTCCTACCATTCGCTTTCCTTGTAGAAGGAACCCAGGAATGCCGTACCAACTGCCTGGATACATCAACCCAAGATTCCACACCTCCTCTGGCAGGATTTCTGGCACCTCCTCCGCCCATGGAACCAACCCTCGAAACCTGTGAAACTGAAATCGGGACAAGCTATCAGCAATCTCATTCCTTACGTCAGGAACATGCACTCCTGTAAAAGAAAAATTTATTAAAAGGCTCTGCAAAACCAGTTTACGTAATACCAAAAATAACAAGGTAACTTAGCTGTCTTCTTTTGCAATACCCTCACTACAGCCATATTGTCAGAGTGAAAAACTACACGTTTGCCCCTCAATTGTTTCTTCCACACCACCGAAGCTGCCCATATAGGCATCAACTCCAGAAAGGCCACATCCTACTTCTATACCTCCTCCCAATCCCAAGGCCATTCAGCCACAAACCACCAACCCCTGAAATAGGCCCCCATGCCAGCAGCCCCAGCTGCATCCGTAAACAACTGAAGTTCCTCCTGCCCCACCCAGTCTGACTGTCAAAAAGATATCCCATTAAATTGTTGCAAAAACCCATTCCCCAACCCCAAGTCCTCCCACACCAGTTGAGTTACCCTAATGCAATGGTGTTTGCTCTTACCCCCTTTCAGCAAATACACCAGTGACCTGCAAAAAGCTCGCCCTGGGTGCACTGCTCAACAGGCAAAATTCAAAAGCCCAAGCAACTCCATAGCTGAACGAATCCGAATCTTATCCTTACCCAACACCGAATGTATCACCGACCTAATCCTCTGTATTTTATTCCTCTGGTAAACAAAACAGTCCCCTCTCCACATCAACTGTTAATCCCAGAAATTATAATGCCCTTGCCGGACCCCCCATCTTATACTGAGCCAATGGTACCCCTAACCCCTCACACATAATCATAAACTCCCGCAAACCCTCCTGTGCTCCTACCCTTCCTTTGCCCACCAACAAAAAAATCATCTAAATAATGCACTGCCTTTTGAGTCCCCACTTTCTGCTGCCAAATCCAATGCAATACTGTACTGAACTTCTCAAAAGTTGCACATGCCACTGAACAACCCATAGGCGTAGCTTTATCAAAGTAGTACTTATCTCCTACCTGCATCCCCAGTAGTGGCCAATCCTCACTCCTAATAGGCAACAATCGAAAAGCCGACTCAATGTCGACCTTAACCAACCATGGCTCCCTAAATTCCCTAATCACTTTCACTGCATCATTTAAGGAAGCGTAATGCACCCTAACCTCCTCTTCTGCAATAAAATAATTTACTGAATTCCCTTCTGGATAAGACAAGTGATGTATCACTCTGAATTCCCCTTCTTGTTTCTTCGGCACCAACCCCAAAGGTGACACCCTGTAAGCACTAAAAAGCAGACTGTCAAAAGGACCCAATAACCACCCTGCCCTACACTCTTTCTCCAGTAAAACCTCCAAGATGTCCTCTTTACCTTGAACATATCGTAAATTCTTGCAACCCCCCCCACCCCTTCCCACGGTGGACTTAATAGGAACCCCCCCTTGAAATCCCTGTATTATCTCCTCTTTGATGGCCAAACCAGGAAACCAATGAAGCATACCCCGGAGAACCTCCACTTTAATAAGGAATGGCGCCCCTCCCTCTATTGCTTCTAAAGAACCCGAGTCCAAATCCCTGGGACCCATGAAAATTACCCCTCCCCCAAGCCAGCTGAACGCCTTGCCCACCAAATCTACCCTCACGACCCATAACATTAGAGTTCCAGGACAAATCCTGCCGACCACAGCCAGTGGCCGAATGACCCCCTCCACATCTCGAACAAACAGGGGCAAATTTACACCACACACATGAACAGGAGCGACTATTAAATGACCAACACACACGTGCTGTTTCTGGCCCACTCAACCTTCTGTTAAAGCCCCCGTAACTAACCATCATTGTAGCCCCCCATAGATCTGAATGATGCACCTCCCAACGAAGTGACTGGTCCACAGCCTTCAGTTTGCAGAAACGCTGATCATACCAGAGCCACGCATTACCTGGCCTTAACCATTGCACCTCATGAATAGTAAGGAAATAGCCTAGCAGAGGCAGGGCCAAAGACCCGTCCTTCTCCAGCTGAACTGCCATAAAATAAATAAAGCCAACCACCCAATTATCCCATGTCCTAGGGCGAAGCTTACCTACCCTCTGCCTTCCCAGTACTGCTAAGGCCTCTAACAAGTCCTTACTGTTACTGTTAGAGGACTCTGCTTCCACTAGCCATTGGACCCCTTCCGCATCGATCAGCTCAAACAAATCCATATACTCCCCTTTCCAAATTTTTTCCTTAACCCGAACCCAGAATGTCCAGAGTCAGGAAAACTGCTCCTGTCCCCTGCCCCAAAGATTGAGTAGCCAACCAGTCCCAAGGCCACAGCCCAAAATCAGAGCCTACCTCCGAGCCCAAGACCGAACTGTCCCCGGAACCCACTGCCCCCCCGTCACATCTCTAACTGGGCACCTGGCACCCTGTGCTAGTTGCCTCTGTGCCTCCTCTATCCCTTCCACACCACCCCCAAGATCCCTAACTGACAAGTCGTCACCTCCCCCACAATCCTCAATCCCTAGCTCCACCGACAATGCTGCCATAATAAAACCATTACCTGCACCTTCATCTTGCGATGTGCTGGGAACCAGTGTCTCCACTGCTACCACCTGCTGCAATGCTCATTGCTTTCCCCCCAGCTGGGGTTCTCACCACTGTGCGTCGCCTCTTCCAACCTGGGGTCTGTTCAGGTTCCTGTACCACCTCTGGAACAGCTCCTCCGCTTGGGCCACAATTTCTTGCCACCTCTGCTTTAGCTCTGGTAATTTGGCCATCTGTAAAAGAGAAACAAAATATTAAAACTATTCTATAAGCTCGACTGCCCTACTTCCCCCAACTCCTAGTATTGCTTTGCCCCCGCACCTTAACTTACCTTTGCCTGCCCACACTTCACCTTTCAACCACCCTGTCAGCCACACCTCCTACCATTTGCACCCCTTCTTAACCCTGGAATATCCCCTATTAATATCTCTCCCCATGTGTATCTATGAGAAAAAAAAATAATATAAATAAATAAATTAATTAATTATTTAATCCTGTCCCTCTGACTATATCCCTATCTACCAGCCACCCAATCCCATCATCATTCACACAATCAAGCCTAAAAACACTTACCTTTCCTCCCAGCATGATCCTCCATAGTGGTAACGGCTAAGCAACGCAGTGCGCATTAGCAAACCGGCAATCGGAACCAACGGCCAAAAGAACGGCAGAAGCAACCCACTAAATCACCAGGGCATACGGAGAAGATATTCCACCACCAAAATCCAGGACAGAGGGACACCCAATCGACCGGAATGCTATCCTGAAGCCAGAAGGACCGGAGAAGACGGACTGACACCCACGAACCCACCAGGGAGCACGAACAGCAATCTGCCACTACCACCAACTATGATGAAGCAGGATGGACCCCCAAACGCCTGCCACAAACACTGGGATAATGAATACAGACACAGCAGCCCATGAACCCACCAGGGAGAAGATATTCCAGCACCACCACCACCGAATACCCCGACCGCATGGCACCGACGGCCTACTACTCGACGGAGCTAATGACAGGCCGAGCCTCCCCCCATGGATGTCACTCGACTGCATGGCTCCACGGACGACAGTGAGCAAAGAACACCTCAACACACAGTTATGCCTAGCACTACTCCCATCCACTTCATTTTATATATATATATATATTTATATATATATATTTATATATATATATATATATATATATATATATATATATATATATTTTTTTTTTTTTTTGACCACTCCAACCATTCACACACACACACACACACACACACACACACACACACACACACACACACACACACACAGTATTCTATCACCCTTTCCTACCAGTAAGCTCAAACTATATTCCCAGACTCCAGCCCCCCCTTTAAATTAACCTCTAGAAAACACCAAAAGGTGGACTGACTCAGGCAACCTAACCCCTTCTCTCCCCACCAACCAAGGCCTACCTTCATCCACGATACCTACAGGTCATCTGGACGTAAGCTAGTTGTTACTCCACCAACTCATGCCAAATGTGCCTACTTCCTTTAATCCCTAACACTTATTACTGTCAGAAGTCCCACCTACTCCTACCTCACTTCCTTTTACATCTCCCTCTCTCCTTAACCCTTTCACCACCATAAACCTACTATCCTATCCAACTACAATCCTTACCTTACTTTCTACCACTATACCCTCCCCACACCCATTTACCCCCTTACTCGAGGGACCGGGACAACTTAGTTTGTTCCAAACTGCATATGTTCTTGTGGTTGGAATTCTCCATTGCTAGTCAGATAGTCTGATTCTCCAATTTAGTTGCAAGATTGCATAATATACAATAATAAGCAAGTAATAATGCCTGGCAGGGTATGTGTGTTAATGTGTAATTAATGCATGTACAGGGGAGTTATGTGTGGTAGAGTGCCTCAACACCCCTGGAAGGGCATTAATTACACATTAACACACACCCTGGAGGGCATTATTGCACCTAGAGAATGGGCTCTCTGTAAAAATGTTGTGTCTTACTTGCTTATTTATTTTTTAAGTACTATAATATTTTTTTAATATATTTTTAATGTAAAATAGTTCCTCCGCCTACTGTATCAAACTTGCTGTAGTATATGCTAATAGTGTTGGAGGAAGCATTTTACATCAAACATATATAAAAATAATATAGTGCTTAAAAAATAATAAGCAAGTGAAACAATTTTACATACAGCCCATTCTCTCTCCCATACACACATACACAGTCTCTTCTGCTTTCACATACATGCATATACACACACATTCTCCTCTGCTTTCATACACACATTTATTCACAAAGTATAGGTCTCACCCTCTTTCTTAATCTCTCAGTCTCCAGCTGCTTTCATATACACATTCAGTTTCACTGTCTCTCGATCTCTCTCACACGCAGTCTCCTCTGCTTACATACATGCATTCACTCACACATCACTCTCGCTTTCTCTCTCTCTCTCTCTCTCACACACACACACACACACACACACACACACACACACACACACACACACAGTCTCTCTGCTTTTATGCACTCATTCACACACATGCAGACAGAAACAGAAACACACACTTCTGTTTCGCCTAATCAATCTCTCTCTCTCTTACTGTCATACATGCATACACTCTCATACACACACTTTATTTTAATTTTTTTCTTTTTTTCTTTTACACTTGCAAAACAGCAAAAATTCTGTTTAGCGAGTGTAAAATAACAGGTCGCTCACTCTCAGTTTCTCAGTTTCACTGACTTGCACACATACATAAACACACACACACACACACACACACACACACACACACACACACACACACACACACACACACACACACACCTTTTTGTTGTTTCCTTTTTTTAATATTTTACACTCACTAAACAGCAAAAGTGCTGCTTAGCGAGTGTAAAATAATGGTGGCCATTCCGTTTTCTCAGTCTGAGCTCCACGGCAGTTTGATATGCTGCTGTGAAGTGGCGGATTCGTTTTTCATCTAACATTACGCTCGTTCTCCAATCAGGGTACTGATGTACAGTAAGCTGAATTATTGTCTAATATACAATAATAATTCTCCAGTTATGGATAGCTCAAAATGCAGAAATGAGCAGTGTTTTTTATAGATTATTTTCATCCTCCAATCAACTAACCATCAGCTCTCAGACAGTCAACAGGTCCATTTGTTCTCCAAATGGTTGAGAGCCAAATGAAGGAGGCCATCATCCAGGCAGCATCCAGGGGTTTTGCTGTAGTCCCTAATCTCACCACTGGTAGCTGACATGAAAGGCATGAGTGCTTGCATCATCTTCGGGGCCTACAGTCCTCTTCCCATGTATATGCATGCTTCTACAAGCCTGATAATGAGATCTTCCATCACTGGCTTGATACTGCCAATCCCACATCCCTACTCTTGGTCATTTTGGTGCTTTCCAAGCTTCTGTTTGCTTGGTGATGCCTAGATGACTGCAACTACTACTTCCTTCCCATGATGAACAAGTCAGCATTAATCACTCATTCCCATCATACCAAGCTCCTCCATTAACTCAGCAAATAATCATTCTCAGGTGATCTGGGTCATCATCACAGCTTTATCCACCAATACCACACAGATGGGTAACCTAAGCAGAGTTTTAATAATTCTAATAAAGATTAAAGCAACCTTGCAATACCTTACTGGTATTCTGTAATTGCTCATTTCTAATAGTATTTTTTTTATTATTTTAGTATAACTGATTGAAGCATGTTTATGTTATTGTGAAATATCATCACTGATATGTATCTGAGACAAAGCAGCCAATCAGATGTTTCCCACTGGCAAAATTATCATGTACAGTTTCTATAATCTTTTTGGAGTTGTATCTCACACCATATTTGTGTGTGCGCATTTGTGTTTTGGGGTCTTTATGTTTTTTGACAACTTTTTCTTGTGCGTTTTGAAAGAAGTTGAAGGATGCATAGCATTTCACAAAAGAACCATTATGAGTCTGACAAGAAATGTCCTAAAAGGTGAGGTGAACTGGCATATAATCCCACCTGCTGCCAGTAAATAATATCTGAAAAGTTGGGACTAAAGTGCTACAATCCAAACCACTGCTGACAATCTATATGTAAGGAGTGATTAGTTATAACAGTATATGGTAAATTCACACTGCTGCCTCGGGTAGTAGCCAACACCTAACCTACCCAAAAAGCTTTACACTGTACAGTTGCAAATCAGGAGTTATAATCACTTACTCACCAGGATTTCACCCACCTCAGACTTGAAACCTGATCAAAAGTATTTATGCACACACACACAATGAAACCTGAACAAGATTATTTTGCATATGCACATATGTACACACACACACCCACACACACACACACACACACACACACACACACACACACACACACACACACACACACACACACACACACACACACACACACACACATGATGTAATACCTGTTATTAGACCAATATAGGTTTGTATATACTTGAGCTTTTGGATTAGCAGGACCCATCATTGGGACTCCTGTAAGTACCCAAAAAACAGGTATTTGCAAAATATATGTTGGTTATATTAGAAGTATTACATCACAGCTATGTTCTGATGTCTTTGTGATTACAAGTCAGTATTTTATTTGCCTGAAGTACTTATCATCCATACTTGTAAATACTATTTCTATTAACATTTGTGTTCATCTTATAAAGTTTACTTTCAAAACATTGGAGATGCAGTTTGGTACCTTTCAGCTTGACTTTCTGAGGCTTTGACTGTTTTATAAAATCAGTAAATTTATTGCACTAGCAATGCTGCTGGCATTCAAGTAAGGTAGTGTTGTCTTTGCTCGAGATGAGACATAAAGAAAAATATCCTAAGCAAATAGTAGTTCTCCGATATTATGCATGAAATTTTCCCTATGTAGTTTGAATACTGCATACTACTTTCTGTGGCTCTACCATAGTATCATGTTGGGGTCTACAACAGTATCAAAGGCAGGCTTACTCCAGCTTTACCATCACTCATGCTGACTTTGGTGGTAAGGAAATTTAAACAGGTTTTTTTTTTTTTTTTTTTTTTTTTTGCATGAAGCACAGCATTTCTTTTTTTTCTGAGTTGGTCTAAGCTTGGAAATATATATTTAGAATCAAGGGTTGTGTGGCACAGCCTAGATATCTGGGGAGTGGGAAGGTGCGGTCTCCCTACCAACACATTACTATAAAACTAACATTTGCACAATACACAGCCATGTTCCACTAGCTGCAGTAAAGTTATCTCCAGTAGATTGTGAATAGTAAATTAGTAAATCAGTAAATTAAAGTAGACTCATGCTGTTGCACATGTACCACTAAAATGCAGTAAATAAGTGTAAACTTTCTGGAATTAATTCCTTGCCTTATTAGCTGCTTTATTCATTTCAATGTTGAACAGGAGTTGGAGTCTCTCCTATCATTCAGTGGACACAAAGCAGAGCGAGTAGGATGGCAATCTGCCATGAGATGCACACACACACACACACACACACACACACACACACACACACACACACACACACACACACACACACACACACACACACACACACACACACACACACACACACTCATGCACATGGCAATGTACACTTGTAGCTGCAGGCAATTAGGAAGATCACAGCTTTGCCACTAGCAAGTCTTTGGGATATGCTACCTGTCTAATGTAGAAGTAATAAAGGCCCAACTAAGACCCAGTTAACCAGGATACAGCTAGTGACTCAGGCATTGCAGTGGTCAACTGAAGAGGAAGATGAATGATGAGTAGGGAGCCTGCTCACCTGTCCCAAGAAGAAGGGTTGGGGCATGTGTCCTGGGATACACACTCTGCCTACTACTAGTAAAGATGGATGGAGGTAAGTGTCATAGTGGTGGGTTGGGCAACAGGAATAGTGGCACTTGCAGAAGTAGGCAACAATCTTTCACAGTGCCACCCTGCTCGCCCACCCCCTAGGATCTTGAAGACATATGCAGGTGAATGTTAGTGCTTAAGTAAAGATGCACTCTGATGGCTGCCTGGATGGTGGCCATGCCCCAGTGATGGTACCGGACCATAAAGGGGAATGAGTGGGTAATAGGTGCAGTGGTTTATGGTCAATAGGAGTAGAGGACAAAAAATACCCTCCTACAAAAACGTCTTTGGGATGGGGAAGAAACCAAAATGCCCTTTGAAAATCCATGCAGACTCCATACAGAAAACACCCTAATGGAGAAACAAACTGGTATGGAGCAATGCTGACCACTGTGCAACTGTGCTGCTTATTTCTATTTATTTATTTATTCTTTCATTGATTGATTAATATATTTGTTTATTTATTTATTTGTTAACTAGGTACTTAAAGGAATGCTCTTTTCAGAAATTTAATTTTCTAGAGATGAAACTCAAGCACTAAGAATTACATAAAGAAGTGAAGTAACAGTCTCCTCACTTAGTGGTGGTGCCCAATAGTGCTAAAGGAATGAAGTATATAGTAGCATGGGCATCATCTTCAAACAGCGATTCCACTATACACCAAAGAGACCATTACTGTATGCATGTTAATGTTATGTAGTTGGACAAAAGCTAATACTGTGGTCCAGATTCAATAAAGTCTACACTAAATATACACTAAGTGGGGTCTACTTTATGTGCTCGAAGTCTGAGAATATCGAATACAATATTCTCAACACGAGTAAACCGAAAGCGCAAAACATTGAAAATGTAAATAGAAATCTCCGTAAATGGATATTTCCGTTTACTTCAATGTAGTGCAATCTTGGAGTTGGTATATTTAAGTAGCATGGGGGGGGGGTGCAGGGGGGCTTGCCCACCTGCCTACACTAGTTTAAATGTTTTTTTTTTTTTTGTGTGTATTTTTTTTTTTGGACTTCGATTGTTTAATAGTTCGATGCATATGGTTCGATCCATATGCATTCGAGCTATTAAACTTTCGAAGTCCTAAAGTAGACCCCACTAAGTGTACATGATAAGTATTCAGTAAAATTCTTATCGCATTTTCTGTGCTTTCTAGTCACTCAAAAAGATTGCACTAAGTGTACATGAAGTCTATACTTTGTGGTAACCTTTATGAATCCCTGTCAATATTTAAAGCTGCAAGAATATTTAGTAGGAAAACTAAAATTAGGAGGAAGTTGTGAGTTATGTCTGTATTGTCTGTTCATTCAGAATGGTGTATACTTAGTGTAGGCGTTATTGAATCCCTGGGATTATTTATTTACATTTCAGTGTGGTTCAGAAAAAAGGCCTCAGACTGAAATGCCAAGCAAGACTTTTATTTTTCTGTTTACAGCATGCCTTCATAACCTTGTTTTTTCTTGTTTCTAGGCCACATACAGAAGCAGCATTTGTTTTCTCTTGTTACATAACAGTCTATTATACATTAATTATGCATACTATATATAGGTTTAAGAAGCTGAATAAATATGCAGCATTAGTCTAGCAATGAATGCATAAGCTAACAATTTAGATTTTTAGATTCTAAACAAATACCTCACTATACTAATAAGAAAAAAGAAACCAGCATAGCATTAAAATACAGCAGCATGGTTCATAAATGAACACGGATGAAAAGAAGTTAGGACACTGTGTTCCTACCTAACAAGTCAATGGTAATCCTATCAAAAAGCCCTCCCCCTCTGCTGCTAATTCTGCAGTGTTTCACAGATGCTAACAATTCGCCCCTTAACATTTGCAACCAGCAGATGCTATGTTCTCAAGCCAGCTGTATTTACTTGTTAATTCATTTGTTATCACAACATAAAGTGCAGCATTACAAATGAGAGTTTCTTCATCTGTTTCCAAACAATCCAGAAGGAGGTTATCATCTAGTTAAGATATTTCTTTCTGCATCACTCACTTCCCCCATGTTATCTGGCCCCTAAACAAATCTAGCTGTTTAATTGAGCTGACCTTGCTACACAGAATGCTAGCTGGGATCATAGTAATACCATGTTTTATGATTTAGGTGATCCTTCCACATTTATAGTAACACAGAACCATGTTTTCTTGTTAACTATCTCTGTGAAGTGAAGTATACACAAATCTTTGTACTCCTTTTCTAATATGACAAGCCAGTCTCTTCATACCTATGAACCTCTCAATGCAAGAAATCTGGACAAAGACTAAAATAATGCGAGGCCAAAGGCACAAAAATAGGGGACAGATTTTAAATATTGCTCTTACAAACTTAGAACATTGCTAGAATAGCAGAGTTTGTGTTTGCATGCATTTTCTGGAGGATTTAAAGTCTGAAACTCAAATGTCTGTCATTATTTAGTGACTTCAATCTTCAGTGATTTTCTAGAAAACCAAAAATTTTATGAGACACACACCAAAAATAAGGGGCAAAAATATGGACATTCTGCTAAAATCTGGACAGCTGAGAGGTATGACAGCCTCTTCCATTTGTGAGTAACTTCACTCTTTTTATAGGTTCATAGGTAAATACTAGGCTATCAGTCTGCAGACCATTGCAAGCCTAGCCAAAACCCAAAGGTCAGAATCAAACCCTGTACCTTTCATCTGTAAGATACCAATTCCCCCTGCCAACTTCTTTATCCCACATTTGGTTCCTGTGCAAACTTTCAGTGTCCCACATTTGTTCATTCTCTGATCTCAGTTCTTTATGTAAGTCAGGTTACTTTCTTTACACTTTCAGATAACTTCTTATTCACTTTGTTTCAGTGTGCTAGCACACAGACCAGTATGTATGGAGGCTCAGCAAAACAGGTGAGGCTGGAGCTACTAGCAGATATGGTTAGGACAATAGCTTTTAGCAAAGTTGAAGAAAACAATAAACTACCCACTCGTACTCTTTGTCTGACAATAGATTATGTTCACTTAACTTTTATTTTATTTTCAGTTCATTCAGAAGCATATAGACATTTTTAAAGAAAGATAGGTTCCAGTCTTTCTGAGTACATTTTATATTTTGTTAAAGAGAGCAGAGCACTGGTCCATGTGGACATTTTTTCTATCAGGCCCTGGAACACTGTCTTGTTAAGTGACACAGCAGACAAATGGAGGTTGAAAGAGTCAGACCTTGTACTTTTTGGTTACAGGAAAAAACTTATTGACAGCTCAAAGACTTAATCCTGCCAGACAACTTGCATACTTTTTTTAGGAAGAACAAATTGAATAAAAAGAATTAAAAGGCACTTGTAACATGCTTAGAAAGTGATCACACATAAAAGGCATCCGCATCCAGAGCAGGATTACTGCATTCCTAAAACCAGCTAAGGGTAAGGGGATAAGATAAAAAGTATTTTTCTATCACCACCTCTTTGTGCCTTCAATTTTTCCTGACATTGTTTCAGATAAAATGCTAATACAAGTCTCAAACTGCCTCATTTCTGGTAGTGTTTGCAAACACCCAAATGTTAGCTGCCTCTACTACAGATTAGTCTCTGTTTGTATTTAGTGGTTGATTTAAATGCTGACTGATAAGGTAATGCTTTCCTAAAGCTAAAATGTTTGTTTTAGTGTGCAGGTTTAATGTGAACAGTAGTGCCTACTGTCAAAAGATTTTAATACTCTTAACATATACTGGAAGAATCACGCAGATAAAAGTAAGCAAAAAGGTTTATTTTACATGCATGGAGACATACTACAAAGTACATGGTATGTCAGCAGTCTAAATTCTGTACATTTCACATGGGTTTTTATACCCTCTCCTGCACGTACACAGTGACTGGTTACTAGACAAGGAATTTCACTCAAAGCTATAAATTCACATCCTGGAGCCTTAGATGGTCAGAGTTCAGGCACAAGATAAGCTTGTGCCTGGATCAAGGTATCATCTGTGCATTCCTCTTTGGTCAGCAAATCCATTAAAAGAAAAACAACTTATTTTAGCTTATTTCTTAGCACGCAATGCAGTTTCACATTTTAACCCTTACTATACATGATACAAAGATGTTGAACACAAAGATTCTTACTACATTTCCCCCCTAACAACACTTTGTATCATCAGTAATACATTTTATTCATACAGTTTTTCGCATGACTCATGTTCTGTATATTCAGAATAATAAGCTTTAGTTGCATTGGCAGACAATACATTTGATATTATCATATGGATGCAAGGAATGCAGCAACAACCCAGCAGTAGGAATATAATGGCACCAACACATATAACAATTAAGACATTCATAAGTACTGTTCCCCAATTTCCAAACCAATTTTGGAAAAAGTCAGTTAATGGATTCTGTCCTGGTTTTGTAAGTTCAGAAACTTGCTGCAGGATCTCTAGATGGCTGTTAATGTCATGTTCATTGTCTGGTATGAATGAACAACACTCCTCCTGGATAAGAGCGCAAGTACCTCCTTTCGCTGCTAGGGTGAAATCGAGCGCCATACGATTCTGAAACACTACAGTACTCATTGCAGTTAACTCATCCGTCACCAATTCTAGCGCAGAAAAAGTTGCATTGCTCAGAGTTTCTAACAATTTTGACAGTTTTCTGAGCTCCCAAATGGATTTTACTGTCCCATAAGCTGGAAGAATATCAGCCCAGGAAATAACATCATCGCCCAAGTCCATGTGTGATAATCTCTTGCTGCTACTATGGGCCAAATCGTGGTGATAGATCCAGGATGCATCAACGTTACCTATGGGATTAACAGGTTTATTAACAGCATGTACATTTCGTATTTTACCTTGGAGAAGAGAAAATGTATGTCTTATAGCTGGTGCTAAATAACCCAAAAAACAACTGCCTGACCAATTCCTTGGTAACCATTTGTATGCTTTTCTACCACAGATAAAATAACAATCATTTACTTTAAGTGTAATATTGACTGGAACAGAGTGATTTCCTTTGTCTTGCAGCCCTTTAAACAACAGGTCATACACAGATAACATTTTTTCAAAGAAACTTGTGTCATTAATAAGCCCTGTACTATTAATAAGCACT
The DNA here is from genome assembly GCF_019279795.1 of Protopterus annectens. Lineage (NCBI taxonomy): Eukaryota > Metazoa > Chordata > Ceratodontiformes > Protopteridae > Protopterus > Protopterus annectens. The sequence continues at coordinate 275,483,502 of NC_056743.1, forward strand.
TTTATAGGCTTGAAACTCATTGCACAGTGCCCATCTATTGTACAGTTATGAATTATGGTTACATTACACTGACTCCATCCAACCTTAATCTTGCCCATTCTCTGGAAGCATACAGTTCCATTCTGGTGACCCATGAGGGGTAATGCTATTTTGTACTTTAAGGCTACCTTTGAAGTTTCAAATAGTAAATTAGTCCATGTATCATTTTCCCCCAAAGGGACTGTACCTAACATTAGACCACTATGTACAGTAGGGATAGCCGTGCATATCCAACAATTTGAAACATTAAAAGATAGAGCATATGCATACTTAATAGCTTGGTATGTATTAAAAGGCGGATGCCAGGCTGTATTTTCATCTCTCTTTACTTGGCTAGTCTTGTTTGAAAATAAAAACGGCCAAACCAGAAAAGTAACAATCACAATTATTAACAACAACATTATTTTGGAATGCTTTTGTGGGAAAGGCTGCTCCCTTCCGGTATTTCTCTGCATTGCTACAATAGTCAGATATTTATACAAAACAAGATTACTACTAATCAGTGTTCCTCAGGGGAACCCAAATTTTTGTTCAGTTCAAACTGTTTCACCAGTTTACAATGTGTCAGATGGATCCACGATATTCTTTCCTTTATTCAGACTGCTGTTGGTGTTGCTATCAAAACCTGGTATGGACCTTCCCACTTTGGCGAGGCCCAGTTTTTCCTCTTGACAATTTTAACCCAGATCCAATTGCCGGTTTCCACTTCCAGGATCCTGTTGTTCTTCTGATCTGAAAAGCAATCATTCATTAAAGAGGTTTTAGTTCTGGTCAGCAACAGTTTCCTCATGTAATCTGCTATCTCTTCACCCCCCTCACATTCCGCAGGCAAAAGATTTTGCCACTGTGGGACGTAATAAGGTCTCCCGTATAATAGTTTAAATGGTGTGACCCCTTTTGAGGTGGGAGTGGTACGCATGGACAAGAGCGCCAGAGGTAAGCAGTTTATCCAAGATTGATGTGTCTCGGCCATGAGTTTACGTAACTTGCCTTTGAGAATGCCATTATGGCATTCAACCAACCCTGCTGACTGTGGGTGGTAGGCACAGTGATGTTTTAACTCGATCTGAAAAATGGCGGCCAGCTTTTGAATAACTTGGTTTATGAAATGTGTGCCATTATCAGAATAGATGCATGTAGGTAGCCCAAAATGAGGGATAATGTTATTCATAAGGGCCTTGGCTACCGACAGTGCATCTGGGTGTGCTACCGGAAAAGCTTCAACCCATTTCGTAAAAGCGTCAATAATGACTAACACAAATCGCTTCTGTTGAATAGGAGTTAGTTCAATAAAATCCATGCAGATTGTGTGAAATGGATACGGAGGCAGCGGAAAAGCTGCTGGGGTGATCTGCACCCCACCACCATGGTATCGTGCACAAAGCAGGCACGATAAACAAAATCATTTAGCGTACGCTATAAAGCCCTTGGTCCAGAAAATTTGCTGGATTATTTGAACCACAGCAGCAGGGCCCAGATGAGATGGGCCATCCGTCACTAATGAGGCATACCTAAAAAGGTTAGTTGGCAAGACATACTTATCATTTGGACCTACAAAAACTCCCTGCTTTTGAATAGCCCCATATTTAATCCATCACTGTTTTTCCTGAACTGTACTAAGTTCCTGCATTACCTGTAAAGTTTGTAGATCAAATTTATCTGTAGGGTGAAGTTCCTTCTGTGTGGTCTCGAGTGCAAAGGTAGAGGTTAAGGCTATACTTTTTGCAGTTTTGTCAGCCAGTGCATTTCCAAGTGATACCGGATCCTTGGCATTCGTGTGCGCTGTGCACTTACAGATGGCCAGTCCCCGTGGCAGTTGGACAGCTTGTAAAAGGCTAAGGATTAAATCCTTGTGGGTTATTTCCTTTCCTGAGGCCATAACCATTCCCCTATTTTTCCATTGCTGTGCAAAGAAATGGACCGTGGAAAAAGCATACTGACTATCTGTGTAGATAGTAACTGCCTTATCCTTGGAAATGGTGCATGCTCTGGATAAAGCAATCAATTCAGCCGCTTGTGCGGACAGGTTTCTGGGGAGGGGTTTTGCCTCTAGTACCTCAGTCTCAGTTGTGACTGCATACCCTACTTGTGTGATACCTGCCTCGTTCTTACGTGCTGACACATCTACAAACAGGGTCCAATCTGAATTTGCCAAAGGTTGGTCCTTAAGGTCTGGTCTGGGTAAGACATTAGAGTGTATTAAATCTAAACACACGTGAGGGGCACCATCGTCAGCTGTAGGTAACAGCGTGGCTGGATTACGAGTGGTGCATCGCTCAATGGTCATGTGTGGTTGTGATAGTAATGTTGTCATGCAGGATAAGTGTCTGCTAGGAGAGAGAAAGGTAACTTTATCCTGTAGTAGTATTACCACGACAGAGTGGGTACTCGTAGGGTAAGGTCATGAAACAAAACTAGGGTTGCAGACGCTTGCACAGCCAGTGCGGCTGTGACTACTGCTTGTACGCAGTGTGGCAAAGATCGTGCCACTGTGTCCATTTTCCTGGAATAAAAAGCTAATGGTCTCAACTTATCCCCATAAGTTTGCAACAGAACCGATGTCATAAAGCCCTGCTTACAATCTACTGTCTGAACAAAGGGTTTTGTATAGTCAGGGAAGCTAAGTGTTGCAGATCCTGCTATCAATTGTTTTACCCTAGTAAATGCCTGTATTGCCTTATCCGTCCATTGCAGCGCGTCATGTGCTGCCATGGGAAGTGTGAAAATAAGTTCCAAAAGTGGACTTACTTCCTCTGCATAGTTGGGAATCCAACTACGACAGAAATTTGTTATTCCTAAAAATGACATCATTTCTTTTTTTGTGCTGGGCATTGGAGCCTGTAAAATAGCTTCTTTTCTACAGTTATCTAGTTGTCTACCAGCAATTGAAATGGTATAGCCTAGATACCGTACTTCAGTTTTACAAAATTGTAATTTAGATTTATTTACCGTATGTCCCTCTTTCGCCTTGAAATGCAATAACCGAATAGTTTCAGACTCACAGACAGCCTCCGTGGGTGCAGCCAGTAAGATGTCGTCCACGTACAATAGTAGATGACAGCCATGCTTTTGTTGAAACTGTGCCAGGTTTGTTGACATTTCTTGAGAAAAGATTGTAGGACTTTCACAATATCCCTGCGGCAGTCGTGTGTATGTGTACCGCTTGCTCATAAACGTAAAAGTGAACCAAAACCTACTATCTTCCTGTAGGGAAATAGAAAAGAATGCGTTACTAATGTCAATAACAGAAAAATACTTATCCGTGGGAAGGATATCATTTAACAAAACAGATGGATCTGGGACCATAGGAGCCCTTGGCACTACAGCAGCATTTACAGCCTGCAGATCCTGTACCATTCTCCATGTCCCGTCCAGTTTCCTTACTGGGAACAAGGGTGTGTTACACGGTGAATCTGTACATGGAATTAAAACCCCAGCTTGCAGTAGAGGCATGATCACTGGTAGAATGCCTTCTTCTGCCTTTTTACTTAATGGATACTGACGCTTATGAGGTCTAAAATCGGATTTTGGAGTTATTTTAACCTGTCCTGCTGTTTTTATTAGCCCAATGTCGTGTTGCCCGTGGGACCATAAGGAGTCTGGCACTGATTGTAACTTTAATTCTTCTTGCGGGGTTAGGAGATATAGTCAGAATGGCCCTCCCCCGGGTGGCGTTAGCCTGTCTTCGCGGAGGTGCACTGTTGGTCTAGCCTGGGTGACCCAATTTAGTCTTTGTACCTGAACTCCTTTACATGCCAATTGTTCTGGCGTCATTTCAGTCCATTCAGTAACTCTCCTCCCCACCAGATACCACGCCATTTGTTCTCCCCTTGTTACAGAGACATGTGCAATAGAATTATTGTGAAAAAGTAACTGCATATCTTTTGTAAGACTGCATGTAACTGCAGAATTTCCTAATTTATCCCAATAGAGATTTTGTAACAGGATTTTTGTAACCTTGTGTTTAAAAAATTGCTCCTCGTATTTGTCGTCTGGTCCCACATACTTTCTGTAATACATTGTACAGTGTAGTTGTTTAGCTACCACTGGTGGTTGTGTGCCATATTTGCTTAAGGCCAAATTAGTTAGCTCATTTACTACATTTTGTGGTCCAGTTTCAACAAGATCATTACTGTACCAGTAGTGTAAATCACCCTGCCCCACCTGTAACATAACATCTTGAATTTCTACTCGTTTGGCTAGAATCCCTGATGCAGTCAGTACAGCTGCTATGCCAAACACGTGCATTAAATCTCTTCCTAATAAGTTTACAGGGCAAAGTTTGGAGATAATGACTCAAAACCTGATAGTTTGGTTAGTTTCAGGGTCCGTGAACCATAAAGGTTTAGATAATGGTTCCTTATAAATGCGGCCATTTGCTGCCTTGACTAATACATAGTCATCAGAAGTTACATCGGATGGCACTGCAGAGTTTTTCAGCAGGGTCCTGGAGGCCCCTGAATCACACAAAAATTCTACATCTTTACCCTCTACTTCAAGTGTGATTATCGGTTGTGCTTCTAGCTGCATAGTTACAGACAGCGCTGTTAAATTAACAACCTGATATTCGCCTTCTTCTGAAAAATCAGTCATTTCATTCTCCCATCCTGCACATTCTCCCTTACCCTCTTCGTTTATGTCCTCAAAATCTTCCTCTTCACTCTCCCTTATTGATTCTGGCCAATCAGCCTCTTTGTCCGGGTCTGATTCACCTCCACCACCATCATATAGTCATGCTGACTCGTGATCCGGGGTGGTTTTAGTTTTTTCAGAAGACCGGCAATCCCTCGCAAAATGTCCCTTTTTACCACATTTGAAACATTCTCCTCTTTTTTTGCCTACCTTCATAGTCTTCGGAATGTCCCACATTCCCTCTTCCTCTACCCCTGCCTCTGCCCCTTCCTCTACCCCTGTTAGTCGGACCTTGCAATAGCATAAGTGTCCCATCTTCGCTCACCATAAAGGTTTGAGCTTGTTTTCTTTTCTTTTCTTCTAAATATTTTTCTACGTGTCTTGCATACTCCAGTAGGGGCTGCAGACGTGCCGTCTGATGATCTATCATATGCTTTTGGACAAAGTTGCTAATAGCACTTTTACACCCTTTTAAAAAGGCATTTTTTAGTTGTTGTTCATATGAGGAGTCTTTTGACTGATCTATTTCTTTTTGCATACCACTATGGTTATCAAAGCACTGGGTAAGTCTCTGCAAATAGTTGTCTACTTTTTCATTGTCTGCTTGTACACATCTATTGATACAGGTCCAGTCTGCCCTAGGCTTCCATTTGTCCAAAATACGGTCTAGTAAATCCTTGACCTGCTTTTGGTATGAGTCCGAATTGTGGGCAGGTGGTTTATTGTCTACTCTGGTTATGGGATCCCAGTCCCCACAGGCCAAGTGCCAGTCGGGACCCAGAATTTGTCGAACTACTTGTTCCAACTCTATGGCATTTAGCTTATAACTTTCTATCATGCCTGCGACGTCTTCGCAAAACTTGGTCATATCTAACCTAGGGTGTGGTATTCCTTCTACGGCTTTTCGAATGTCTTCCCACTTCCAGGGTTGATAGACTAAAATTATGGGACCCTGTCCAGACGTACCCGCTTGCGGATTTGCAACTTCTATGAGGGGATACTCTGTTGACGCCGAATTGACTTCGGCTTCCTTTTGTTTCCATTCTGATTTGTCTATACTACGGGTTCGTAGGTCCAGAGTGTCATCTGCCTGCTTTTGTAAAACTACGGGAGGTATGGTTTTGCTTTGTCTCACTTCTTCACTTTCCTGATACTGAGGTGGACTAGTTTTAAGGGTTTCCGGGTCTAGATATAAGGGTGGGGCCGTCGCCTTGCGACAGACGACAGATGTTTCATTATCATCCTTTTGGATGAAAAATTTATCTTTTGCACTCGAACCACCACTTTCCTTATTCGAAAACTGTTCCCTATGTCTCTTATTAGCTTCTTCTAACCATTTCTGTGCTTGAGGGAATCCCATCTTCACTTGATTTTTAACTTTGCCTCCTGCGTCCCTACGCAGATCTCTCACCAAATTTTGACATTCTGCTCTATTTATGTAACCACTAAACCCATAATTTGTCTTCCATTTTTTTATGTATTTTAAGTTTTTTGGATGTAATTTAAACATATATTCCTCATCTTCAGTCCTTTTATTTAAGCAGCCCTTACTAGCACAACAACTGCTTCCTATTCCCATTTTTCTTATTTAAAAGAAAAACTATTTTCCTTTTCCTGAGATCTCTACCGGTCTTTTGTAAAATTTAAACAAAAGAAATTCCTTTATGACTAGTCCCTTAAAAAAAAGTACTTTTATAAATGAAAAAAAGCTTACCTTACTATGGATCTTCCGACCCGTTCGTCACCGTCCCATGGATCGAATCTAAGAGTGACTGGCCTCTACTTACGACTTCTTCATCGGAGGTCTTTCCATTCAAGGGAGCCCGAGATTCTTTCTCCCTTTCCTGTACAGGTTTTTCAGTCCCTCTTATGCGATTCGTACCGTGAAGAGGTGGCCCCACGGTCTTGGGCACCAGAAATGTCAAAAGATTTTAATACTCTTAACATATACTGGAAGAATCACACAGATAAAAGTAAGCAAAAAGGTTTATTTTACATGCATGGAGACATGCTACAAAGTGCATGGTATGTCAGCAGTCTAAATTCTGTACATTTCACATGGGTTTTTATACCCTCTCCTGCACGTACACAGTGACTGGTTACTAGACAAGGAATTTCACTCAAAGCTATAAATTCACATCCTGGAGCCTTAGATGGTCAGAGGTCAGGCACAAGATAAGCTTGTGCCTGGATCAAGGTATCATCTGTGCATTCTTCTTTGGTCAGCAAATCCTTTAAAAGAAAAACAACTTATTTTAGCTTATTTCTTTGCACGCAATGCAGTTTCACATTTTAACCCTTACTATACATGATACAAAGATGTTGAACACAAAGATTCTTACTACACCTACACAGTGTAGTTTAGCACATGCTCATTCTTCCTACAGTCGCTGTCCTGCTAAACACTGGAGCACAGAAACTACCATCTTTCCTAGCTTTAATATGATTTTTTCACTGATTTTTTGGCTTGATGTATCATTGCATATTGTGTTAACCTTTTCTACAAATGCAATTCAAGTTACTGCTTTCAGTCACTCAGGGCCTCATATTCTGTCCATTATAAGGAATTTGCGAACAAACATTATAACCCTCAGTACTGCCTAATACTAAGTCCTGTTTAAAAGGTAAAAATAAAGGAAAAGCCTCTTTGTTTGAAGTAATCCACTGCTGTACACCTGTAGGTATTTTGCACATAGACAGCTAACCAGAGTAGAATGTACATATTCTCAAAATCAAGCAATGACATCACAAAGCAATCTTTCTTTGAGCTTTAAGCTATCCAGTTTATAAAAATTAATGAGCGCCATCATCTATCAGACTTCATCAGGTAAAATGTTTCCTCCTGAAAAAACATTACAATTCTAGTTGTTTAAATAAGCCATAAAAAATGGGGTGTAGTGGAAAACAGCCGTTATGATTAAAGGTAAGGCTATAGTTCCTGATTGGCTTATAGATGGGCCTGCTTGTTAAAAGGGAAATCAACTTCCTAATTAAAATAAAAGTCATGGACTGGCTAATAGTTAGGCCAATTTCACTTTTAACAGCTTTGCTACATTTCCACAGAAAACAACAATATTATCTGTTCTATACAGCTTGTCACATTTCACATCTCTGCTGCATCTGTACTGAAAAATCACTTGCAATTTGTACATCTTTGCTGCACCTTCACTAA